>NW_026930395.1:0-40738 GCF_032062105.1 Saccostrea cuccullata | reverse complement strand
AATGATCTTGACCTTTGACCTTTGCATAAATTTTATTGTCAAAGGTCAATAAATCTTATGCAGTTGGTCCCATGTCTCTACAACTTCTCGTTTAGAAAATTTTTAATTATTTGTAAAAGTCGAAAAGTTTCAGGGGCAATAACTCATTGAAGGGGTTTACGAATCTTTTCGCAATGAATAGTTTGAAAGATCCTCTCAAGTAGTCAAAGACATTGGTGAAGGTTTCATACCTCTACGGTTTACGGTTTCAGAGGAGTAGTGATAACAAGCATTTCTTGCGTAAGGGGCAATAACTTCAGAATGGGTCAAAGATCAAATATGCGGGGTCATTTTTCGGAATAACTTTTAATATCCAGTATCATGAACTATGAAGATTTTTGATAAGTCTTGCGGTTTCAAAACATCTCCAGAAATAAAATAATAATAAACAGAAGCATTTCAAGAGGTCTTTCCACAGAAAGGTGGAAAGACCTAATAAACATAAGCATTTCAAGAGGTCTTTCCACAGAAAGGTGGAAAGACCTAATAAACATAAGCATTTCAAGAGGTCTTTCCACAGAAAGGTGGAAAGCCCTAATTATGACAAAAATACATTTCGACACCAGTATAAAAACCTGTGTGTGTTTATAATATTTAATAAAACTTCCTCCTAAGTTTCAGGTCTTCAGTGCTTCTTTGTTTTTTTCAGTTTAATTGTTGCAAGCCAAAGGTTTTGTGTCCATTCTTTTTTCAAAAACCAATCTAAAATATTAAACATTGCCTCACAAAATATTGTATCTGAAAAAGAATGCCTACTTCACACCTATACATGTATTCAATTAAATATTACATTGTTTATTTCATTTGCAGACTCTACAGAAACAAAAAAGTTAAGCAGTAGACAGAAGAAAAGGTAAGCAGTATAATTTGTTGCTGTTTATTTTTACTGGTGAGTCCAGAACAGCTTATGTAATAGGAAGGTACTGGTCTTTGTCTGCCTGTCTGTAAAGAAAAATACTCCTCATACAAATTTGGTCTGATTTCATCCACAGATCTGGAGGGGGAATCTTGACCTCCCTTCCTGAAATTTGCAGAGTAATTAAATTCATATACTTAACCAATTGCAGACCTCCATTGAAAACTTGGTTTTGTGTTAAGTTGGTATGAAAAGACATAGGTATGAAGCTTTAGAAGTCAACAACTACACTCCCCCCCCAACTCCAAGTACTACTCTTTTCTCCTTTGTTTTGTAATACATGTACTTGGAAAAAATTATTTGCACAAAAAAGGCAATGTAAGATTAGTCACATTTATAAAGAAAGATTCTCAAACACAGATTCATATTTGTATCAGGAAAAGATGAAGTACATAACTGTATATGACTGGAAGGGGAATCGAACCCGGGACCCCTGCATCAATACAGTCAGGTACTCTACTAACTGAGCTACCAAGACTGATATCCATGACCCAAACCATTCCTCCCTCCTTCTTAAATTGTTTTCGTCCTTGAGAACACAACCAAACTTCTTATTTGCCCCTAGCAGGACTTTCACCTGTAAGTCCAGGGATGGTCAATGGCACCAAATCTGTAACAGGTATTCCATGAGGGTACACAATATCAATGTTTAAAAAGTAGATGCAAAAATTAGAGTAAAATTGTAATATCTATTTGGGAAATTTTAGATTGAAAAAACGGGACTTAAAGAAACAAGAACTGCTTACAAGAAAAAGAGAAAAAGAAGAAAGTTACCTGAAACTGAAGGCCCAAAAGCAACTCAAAAATGAATTACAGAAAAAGCAGTCAGTTCCCAACAAAGACAACAAGAGCAGCGAAAATACTGATGGAAAAAAGAGAAAGTTGGTGACAGAGGAATCTGATGAGGAAGATGAAGAGGAAGATGAGGAGGACAGTGGTTAGAGATTCAGATTTAGTATTTATAGCACATTTTTACTATACTTTGCTTTTATGACTGGACAATATATAGGGACTTTTTGAAATTCACAGAGAGTGATGGATTTATAGTGATTATATATATTAATGTAGATAACCATTTTTTAGCTCTACTGGTCAGAGACCAGAAGAGCTTATGCGATAGTAATGCGTCCGTCGTCCGTCCGTCTGTCTAGCTGTCTGTCTGTCTGTAAACAATTTTTCAAAATGCTACTCCTCCTACAGTTTTGGTCCGATTTCAATATAACCTGGCACACAAGTAGACTACACCAAGATACATAATTTTGTGCATCGGTTTATGATTTCGAAGAATGGTGTTGCCGTGGTTACTAAAAATAGAAATTTCTGTGAAATTCATTCGAAATGCAACTCCTCCTACAGTTTTAATTTGATTTTATTATAACTTGGTACACAACTAGACTATACTAAGATACATAATTCTGTGCATCAGTTTTTGATTTCGATGAACGGTGTTGCCGTGGTTACTAAAAATAGAAATTTCTGTGAAATTCTTTCGAAATGCTACTCCTCCTACAGTTTTGGTCCAATTTCAATATTACTTGGGACACAAGTAGATTACACTAAGACACATAATTCTGTGCATGGGTTTTTGATTTCGATTAACGGTGTTGCCGTGGTTACTAAAAATAGAAATTTCTGTTAAATTCTTTCTAAATGCTACTCCTCCTACAATTTTGGTCTAATTTCAATATAACTTGGGACACAAGTAGACTACACTAAGATACATAATTCTATGCATTGGTTTTCGCTTTCGATGAACGGTGTTGCCATGGTTACTAAAAATAGAAATTTCTGAGAAATTCTTTTAAAATGCTACTCCTCCTACAGTTTTGGTCCGATTACAATATAATTTGGCACACAAGTAGACTATACTAAGATACATAATTCTGTGCATCGGTTTTTAGCTCTACTGGTCAGAGACCAGAAGAGCTTATGCAATAGTTAGATGTCTGTCGTCCGTCCGTCTGTCTGTCTGTCTGTCTGTAAACAATTTTTCAAAATGCTACTCCTCCTACAGTTTTGGTCCGATTTCAGTGTAACTTGGCACACAAGTAGACTACACTAAGACACATAATTCTATGCATCGGTTTTTGATTTCGATGAATGGTGTTGCCGTGGTTACTAAAAATAGAATTTTCTGTGAAATTCCTTTAAAACACTACTCCTTCTACAGTTTTGGTCTGATTTCAATTTAACTTGGCACACAAGTAGACTACACTAAGATACATTAAATAGTGCATCGGTTTTTGATTTTGATGAATGATGTTGCCATTAGTACTAAAAATAGAAATGTCCGTGAAATTCCTTTAAAACTTCACTCCTTCTACAGTTTTGGTCTGATTGCAATGGCTTCTTTTCTTATCCTTTGTTATAAGTACAAACCAGTAGAGCTACAGTCTCGACAGAGACTTCTGGTTTTAAGATGGACTAAGTCCAAAGTTATTTTTTAATTCATTCATAACTGTGAAAATGTAAAAGCCATGATTTAAAAATATTTTTAAAAGTTGTTTAAACAGAAAAGTGCATATTCCAGTAAACAAAAATACTAATTATGTTATAGTATTTTTTGCAAAATAAAAAAAAATATATGTATTGCATTTTTACAAAATTAAGTTAAACATTTCACTGAGCATTCAGCCTGGGAGTGAATGATTGGATTCAATTCTAATGTGCATTGCTAAAAAGGGCTTTTTTGAAATGAAGATTTTGAAGTTGAGATGGAAGATGATGATGATGAGAGTGACGATGAAGAAGAACAAGTCAGTGAAGATGATGAATCTGATGATGAAGATATCCAAGGATACACTGACGATAATAAACTATGGTTAAAACCTTCCAATCGGAAAAAGGTACATTTTCATGACTAATTATGAATCTTAAAACAAAGAAAAGCAGAGTATAATTAAACAAATTGAACATGTGAGGAGCTTTTTAACCTGATATCATCAAATTCTCGTGCTAATTCTTTAATGATTTGAGTGAAACTTCAAATTTTATGTGTCTGTGCATCATTACAACAGGATGGTGATGACAATGAATCTGAAGGAGAAGAAGAAAGTGATGATGATATGGCTGATGAATTTGATAGTGATGATAGTGATGAAGAGGAGGGGGATGATGAAAGTGATGAAGGGGTAATCATCCTATACTTTATATTTGACATGTTCACAACATTTCTCCGTAATGGCTTATTATTTTGGAAACTTACGTATCTTATGGCAATTTCTAAGTTAACACTTAAATTTCAAAATTTTGTTTTTAGTGGTGAGTAAACATACAGAAGCAAATTTGATGAAAATTATACCCATTTGGGTTTTATATTCACCATTAATTTGTTTGTACTTGCAGTTTGATTGGAAAAAAAAAATATAGACCATTAATGATTTATATATTTTTTAGATGTTACCCATAGAAAAAGCTGCAAAGAAGTTAAATAAAAAGCAGGAGAAAGAGAGGTAAAGTTTCTACACAGTGAGGATTTGGTTTCAATGTGGATTGTAATGAAATGTTTTATATTTCTTGTGAAGTATTTTAAATTTATATAACGCCCTTCGCGTGTTATAGAACTTGATCACGTGACCAACTTCATGTCATACCCCAATGAAACCCTACAATTGATATGTTATTTCTTAAGTATTATTTTGATGTTTTAAAGTGTGATGTAGAAAATTATGATTAATATAATCCTATATCATTATACTTAGTATGAATTTACATCTATGAACTACTAATTTACTGAACAGGAAACTGGCAGAGGCAGAACTTCAGACCAACATATCAGAAATGGAGAAGTACACTCTACCCAGTGGACAGGAAATCGAAAAAGAAAATATCCTTTTCTGTTCTTTAGTGATATATATTTCTTGGATCAATATGGATTTCAATTAATGTGTAGTCCAAAATGATGTACAGAATTGTTTTATAAAGAAGAGTCTATATATAAGTTATTAGTCTTATAAAGAGAATTTCAACCTTCCATTACACAGAAAAAAGTTCATTCTGACTTGGAAGAAAAATGGTAATTTGGTTAGCAGAAAGTTAGAAACAGTCCATTTATATGCTCTTTGACCTTAACATGTTTACGTCAGCAAACGCCAGACCTGCAGCTGATTCAGCAGAGAATTAAAGAGGTTCAATACGTACTGGGGGACTTTAGGAGTAGAAGAGAGTCAGACAGGTAAGTGTACAGTGACGGAGATTGTAGTGAAGTATTTTCAGTTGCTGGTAATAATCAGTATCCCCCAAATGATGATAGTGGGATCCTGGAATCACATGTCTATCTAGTTTTATATCTTCCATATTACTTGAAATTATTTTTAACACTGCACTATGTACCCAGGTTATGAAATAACTTCTGAATATAAAAGTCCTCAAGGTTGATTATTACCACTGGATATGATATGACCCTGAAACAAGAGGCCCATGGGCCATATCACTCACCTGAGCACTGTGGCTTAGAAAAAAGCAAAAATAAATCCATTTTTGGAAAGCTTAAAATGCATGTTTTCCCAACCTACCCCTAAATGGTGGAAGGGGGTGGGTGGGTTATGATTTGAATTAACTTGAATCTACACTTACTATATCATCGGAAACCCACGAGTGATCTCGTCTTTACTTATCACCCGTGGGCAAACTCGTTGTATGTAATTAAATATGCATGGGTCTTTTGATTGGCCGCATCACAGAGTCGCGATGCGTAACAACGAATCACAGTTCACGTTAAGTATGCATGTTCGGCATTGCCAAAAACATGAAAAACTCATTCAGTAGTTAACACAGCTGATAAATCCACTCACCGGTGCATTTTGCAGTTAGAAAGAGGTACTCCTTCATAATATCTAATGTCAGTGACCTGTACGAATTGATTTTCATTGTTTTAAATAAAACCTTGCACGTTTTAACGAGAGTCAAAATATTTACCATAAATAGCAAAGTAATAATCATATTTTTCAAAACTGAAGAGTTCCAACTTTCTGATTGGTTGACTAAAAACAACAAAAAAGCATATTTTATGCTAGTTTGCCCACGGGTGATAAGTAAAGAAGAGATCACCCGTGGGTTTCCGACGACGAACTTACTAAGGATACTTACATATTTCTTTGACTTACTTTGGAATTTTTCCCAATAAGTTTGAACTTTCATCTTGAGCTCACCCTTCCCTCAGGGGATCATGATTTGAACAAACTTGAATCTACATTACCTAGGGATGCTTCCATATAAATATGAACAAGCATGGCTTTGTTGTTCTTGAGAAGAAGATTTTTTAAAAATTTTCCTGTTTTTCCTTTGTAAAACTTTGATCGTCTGTTGTGGCCCCACCCAACCCCCGGGGTCATGATTTGAACAAACTTGAATCTTCACTACCCAGGGATGCTTCCATATAAATATGAGCAAGCATGGCTTTGTTCTTGAGAAGAAGATTTTTAAAGATTTTTCCTGTACTGGGTATATTCCTATGTAAAACTTGGATCGTCCATTGTGGCCCCAACCCTACCCCCGGGCTTTGTCATTTGATCAAATTTGAATCTACACTTCCTGAGGATGCTTCCACATTAGTTTCATCTTTCCTGACCCAGTGGTTCTTGAGAAGAAGATTTTTCAAACATGCCACCAAATTTTTACTATTTCTGAATTATCTCCCTTTGAAAGAGGGCAGGGCCCTTCTTTTGAGCAAACTTGAATCCCCTTCAACCAAGGATGCTATGTGGTAAGTTTGGTTGAAATTGGCCCAGTGGTTCTGGAGAAGAAGTCAAAAATGTTAAAAGTTTACAGACAGATGGACAGATGGACTACAGACAAAATGTGATCAGAAAAGCTCACTTTAGCTATCAGCTCAGGTGAGCTAAAAAGGTCATTTAATCAATGTCAAGGTCACAGAGTTAAAAAATGTCAAATTCTGAAGGTATCTGTAATGTCAAATTAAAAAAAAAGCTAATTCAGAGAATTTGTGTCCCCTGCTTAGGGTCAAAAAGAAGACCATGCGCTGTTCGGGAGGGGATGGGGTCGGATACCCCTTGACTGAATTTGTAGAATTATTAAATGTATACACGTACACTGAAGCAAAGTAGTAAAAAATGTATTTTGGGAAAAAAAAGAAAATGGATCGTCCTGAACTCGAACCGGGACCTCTCACATGTGAAGCGAAAGACATAACACTACACCATGGAACGGTCAACCGCTTGAAATTGATCAAAATTATATGCAAACTTGAAGTCACATACATGTATATATTCACGTTCGATATTGTCAAAATTTTACAAATGCATGATGTCTAATTTAACCTTTATTAAACAGTTCTAATAGATGTAATAAGAATATAAAGTCTGCCGAGAACGTGTTTTATACGTAATAACTTTCCTCATGCCCTTGTGCTAAAAATAGCGACATGTAATAGAATCATTACTAATAAAACAAACGGGACGGGACACTTTGAGAGGGTAAGAGAGGTCCTAGGAAGTTTTGATATAAAAGTACATTGCAAAAGCTCAAAATTTTCATGAAATATCGCCCGGAAAGGATAGTGTTACACACAGACAGAATGTATAAATTTACGACCTTGAACTTTGACCTTTTGACCTCAAAATCAATAGGGTCAACTTCTTCTTTAGTCCACAGGGAGTTGCTATGCAAAATTTCATTGCGAAAGCTCAAAGGGTTCACGAGATATCATGTGGAAACGAAAGCGTTACAGACAGACAGACAGAAAGACGGACGGACAGACGCAAATTAATATCTCCCACTTTTCAAGTGGGGGACAAATTAATTAAGGTCTTCAATCCCTAATAGGACAGGGTTCGAAATTAGAGAGAAATACACGCAAAATGCGAGTTGATTTTTAAAACAGCGAGTAAAAATAGAAGACACTCGAAATTTTTAGCGAGTGGTGATTTTTGACCCAAATAGTCTCGTATCCATATTTTTCTGGTAATTCGCCTTACTTTCTTGATATTTGAACAGTCACAATGTATTCGGTAATCCTCGGTTGATTCTGTCACCAAATCTCAATCAGCTGATGCAATTTATACAAAAATGTTTCATTGTAGTTTTATTTGACATATAAAATGTATCAACCTTGTCAAAATTTACCTTAGATAAAAAGAATAATCATTATCATTACACCAAATAATTTCTCCCATAACTTTTTGAAGTTTGTTTTCTGCAGCTAAGACAGCCATATTAGGTGCCCGCTGTAAATATCACACCTGGTTAATTATGTCCGGGATGTTTGACCCAATTTTTCAGTAGCAAAAAATCCCAACCTACCGACCCTTGATCAAATCGATTTTTTTTTTTTTTGAATGTTACAGGAAATAAATATATTTTAATGTTATGCTTTTAGGCCATATTACCATTTTTTTAATGTAAAAACATTGATGATCTTAATTCTGTACTTACCTACTATAGAAGGCCCTGTTTTATTCTTGATTTAAATGAGCATGAAAAAGACATTTCATCCTTCTTTCAATTTTAGCTTGTAGATCTTCATTTTTAGCCTGTAGATTTTATATGTACAGGCTAAAATTAGCCTGTGGTTAAAAAAGGTAATTTCGATCCCTGATAGGAAGAAATTCAATGAAATTGAAGACATAACAGATATGTAGGCATTGAATACTCGGTTTATTTATACATAATTCCCATTTATTACTATAAGTATGTTTAGTGGGATGTGTCCTAATTCATGACCTTGAATTTTGGTGAGAGTTATCTCCCCTTTTTTAATCAATAAAAAAAAATCAATTAAAAAAAAATTAGCTAGTAAAAAAATTGTTTTCAATTATCATTCTATTTATGATATTTCAATGCATCTTTCCACCACAAGATTTATTGATATTCAAATTATTTGAATTTTTATTTTGAAAAAACGCTTTTCCCCATAGACTTCAATGCAATCTTTGTTAATTAACTACTGCTTAATTGATGAACTTTTTGAAAATTTCTCGTGGGCAATCCTTTTCCACTATAAAATGCTTTAATATAATATCAGAGTATTGTGTACTTGACGGACATTTAAGGGTAGAGAATTTGGTACCATTAGGGATTGAAATCCTTTATGGATGAGCATAAGAGATAATGATCCTTTGCTCACACATTCATTTAAAACTCTAAGGATTTGGTCATGATTCTATGACTTAATTATTTGGACAATGTCAGCATCTTATGACTTAGAAATAAATGTTCATTCAATAACAGGACCATGAAAGAGCCATTGCGCATTTGATAGGCATTTTCGCTTACTCTAGTAGTGATTTTTCAAATACATTGTTTAATCAAAATTTTGTCATACTATGTTAGTTTATACATGCCTTAAAGCAAATCACAAAAATATTTAAATATTAATAGTTCCCTCATTGATAGATATAAAAATCGTTCAGTTTATATGGATAATATCGTAAATACTGATGTATCCCCCTAAACAATGACAAACTGCAGCAAAAGACCACCTTTAACCAGAAAAACAACTTCTGAATAATTTTATTTGGATATGACTGCACTTCATTACATTTAGATAATTTTGGTTAAAGGTGGTCTTCATATTAAAAATGTTGAAAATATGTATTTAATTTTTCTTCTCATATTGTTTTAAGATTCAACAATCTGTCTTAAATTTATCCTTTCGATTACAATGATTTTGTGGTGTAGTGGTACATGTATGATTGCTAGATTGTAAACATAAAGATCGTGAGTTCAAGTCTCACAGTGTTTCTTATATATATGCAGGAAAAAACAGTCCTAAACTATTTTAATGACCCAAAGTCATAGCTGCTAGCTTGTTTTATTTTTAAGATTTTCTAAAAATCTTGTTTAGAATATGAGTGTTGAACTAGTAAAATGATTCTCATGTAACAAACTTGCAACTATGAAAATATAACACTGGTCCACGAATGATTACATACATGTAGTTTGATCTTGAATTGAAAAGGTACATGTATCTATAAATAGAAACAGGTGATTTCCTTTTAAATATTTGAGACGGCCGTGTCGTCAGGAAGGCAGCTATGGCTCTTTTACGTTGGACTGTGGATGGTCGTATTTTTCATACTCAGTGTGCATGTGACTAAAGGTGTAACAACCTATAACTAACTACTCTTTAGCAAGAAGCAGGCATTGAAATTTAAGGATGATTTTCTTCATTAGTTTTAGAAAGGTACTACAGGTTATTTTAATGTATATATACAACTGTATTTTATAGTCAACCTAGAAGTAGGTATCAGTTCAGTTAGGACAGTTCTAGCTTTATAGTTTGTTAAATACCATATTATACATCTTTTTCTTTTAAAAAAAAAACTGTGGACCAGTATTTTTGGTATTTTAAATATATGTATGTAATGTAAACAAATGCAATATCTTTTTTTTCACAAATCCTTAGCTAATTAATAGATAAAACTTCTTACTTCATTAACAATACAAATGTAAAACATTTTTTCAAGACACAACATACCCTTACTTTCTAGAGATGCATTCAGGAAATTTCCTCCTGTTTCTGATATTTTGTGGTTTTTTATACATGTAAATACAAGGAAGTAGCACTGCATGTGCATGTATCAGAGATAAAAATAGTTTGTGTTTTTATTTGCTACAGAAGCAGACAGGAATACTTGGATCAGCTTGTCAAGGATCTGTGTGCTTATTATAGCTACAATGAATTCCTTATGGAGAAACTACTGCAGCTATTTCCTCATGAGGTAAAATAAATTTTAAAAGAAGTAAGAGTCAATCAAATATATTGAACATGTCATTGAATTGAAGTCAGTGTAAAATTTCTTTTTAATTAAATCTGGATTAATATAAAGACAGAGGTTGTCATTGATTTGTTGCAGATATCAGAATTTTTGGAAGCCAATGAAGTACAAAGACCGGTGACAATTCGTACAAACACACTGAAAACCAGGAGACGGGACCTAGCACAGGTATTGATATAATTAAGATTTCCACCTACCGGTACATACTTTAAAATTGTCTAGTTTTACACAATCAGGAAAAAAGTATGTCTTATACCTTTAATTGAAAAGAAGCTTCTACTAAATTTTTAATATACATGTATTAGTACATGTAGATCTACATGTGTACATGTTTTTTTAATAGAATAATTTTTTGTGGTATTGTAGAAATTGTAATAATGAAAACTTTTTCCATTTTAAAAAAGGCTTTGATCAACAGAGGAGTAAATTTGGATCCCATTGGAAAGTGGTCAAAAGTTGGACTAGTTGTGTATGACTCACAGGTGCCCCTAGGTATGATGTAACAACAAAAACTTGGAAAATTGTATGTTTCATGAAATAAATAAACAACACAGACTTAGCTTTACAGTATTTGTTACTTGATATATCCCTAGGTGCCACCCCTGAATACCTGGCTGGCCATTACATCATACAAGGAGGATCTAGTTACCTACCTGTCATGGCCCTGGCGCCCCAGGAGAATGAGCGAGTTCTGGACATGTCCTCAGCTCCAGGAGGAAAGACTACTCATATTGGTGCGCAAAATCTCATTTTTTCATCAATCTAATCAGGGTTAATTTTCAAGAGCATTTGAAATCTATCATCTGTATATCCATATGTATTTAGGTATATACATGCATTTCATTAAAGTATTAGTATGTGTTTGATTTAGAAAAATAAAATTTATGTGCATATGACTATGATGCAGAACTGCTTTTATTAATTTTCCCCTGTATGGAATACTGCATTTTACTTTTAAGAATTAGGTCAATGTAGTGGTTGATATTTCTAAATTCTAGCTGCCTTAATGAAGAATACAGGGGTTGTATTTGCCAATGATGCCAACAAGGACAGAGCAAAGGCAATAGTTGGCAATGTCCACAGAATGGGCATCACTAATACAGTAATCTGCCATTACGACGGAAGGAAATTTCCCTCGGTAAGGGATTACTTTGTCATAGTATCATTTTATATTGATGGAAATACATGTATGTCCATGTATCAGTATATAAAATAAAATTATTTTGTCCAAGGTTATGCATGGTTTTGACAGAGTTTTGTTGGATGCCCCATGTAGTGGGACAGGGGTCATTGCCAAGGATACAGAGGTCAAGATGAATAAGGTGAGTTGGGGTCATCAGTCAGTCCACCTGCTCTAACAGAATTTTATTACATATCCAAGCCATATGTTGAAACAGGTTTAACAAAATATCATTTATTTCATTTCCAGGATGAAAAGGACATTCAGAGGTGCTCCCATTTACAGAGAGAATTATTACTGGCTGCCATTGATTGCTGTGATGCCAAGTCCAACACTGGAGGATACATTGTGTACTCCACCTGTTCTATTCTTGTGAGTATACACCTTCTAAATTCATGAAAAGTTTTCCTGAAGTTATGGCAATAAGTTATGTGCATGTATGGTTTACATTCCAGGTTGATGAGAATGAATCTGTCATAGAGTATGCATTAAGCAAACGAAATGTCAAATTAGTACCCACAGGGCTAGACTTTGGTAAAGAAGGATATGTAAAGTAAGTACTACATGTTTTACTGTAACTGTAGATTTCCCTAAGATTATGTGTTTTGAAATTTCAAAATTAAAATTTTACACTACATCTATGTATTTATTATTTATTGAATCTTATGTATTCATTTTTCTTTTGGATCATTAGCTTTGAGAAACACAGATTCCACCCCAATATGAAACTAACTAGACGGTTTTATCCTCACACACATAATTTGGATGGATTCTTTGTTGCTAAACTGAAGAAATTTTCAAACAAAATTCCAGGTGATTACTAGTTTACTTAAATGTGGAAGGTCTTCTCCATATAATTGTTAGCTCACCTGAGCCGAAGGCTCAAGTGAGCTTTTCTGATCAAATTTGTCCATTATCAGTCATCGTTGTTGTCGTTGTCGTCGTTAACTTTTCACATTTTCATCTTCTTCTCAAGAACCACTGGGCCAATTTCAACCAAACTTGGCACAAAGTATTTTGAAGTGAAGGGGATTCAAGTTTCTTCAAATGAAGGGCCAAGTCCTTTTCCAAGGGGAGATAATTATGAATTAGTGAAAAATAAATGACATTTTTCAAAAATCTTCTTCTCAAGAACCACTGGGCCAGGAAAGATAAAACTCATGTGGAAGCATCCTTTGGTAGTGTAGATTCAAGTTTGTTCAAATCATGACCCCCGGGGGGTAGGGTGGGGCCACAATGGCCAATCAAAGTTTTTCATAGGAGTATATAGGGAAAATCTTTAAAAATCTTCTTCTCAAGCACCACTGGGCCAGGAAAGATGAAACTCGTGTGCATAGTTGCCAACTCACCTGATTTCGTCGGGTCACACCCGATTTTTCAACCCGTAACCCGATTATTTTTTATGACCCGGCGGGTCATGCTTTTCACCCAATTTTGCCGAACAACCCGAAAATCTCCCGATTTCCGGATTTGGTTCATAAATTAGGTTGCACTTTTAACTTCCAGTTACAACCCAAGCTTAGATCTACGTAAACAATGCTGATGGATTAATTATCAGTGCAGATGTAAACAATTAAACTGGGTGTTGTTTTGACGAATCAATGTTTGAAGTCAATTAAAATGGCTTCCGATAGAACTAGATCGTTATCAGGGCCAGCATGAACAAATTGAACCAAACAGGCAAACACGTGTCTCTGATTAATCCAAGAAAAGAGAAACGATATTTATGTACATATCAAGGAATCCTGGAAAAAAATTCATTCTAGATAAAATAAAGTGATCGAAGACAGTGTAGGCCTAACTTCACATTTAATACAAATTGCAGTAGTTAGTTAATTAAGAGAGAGGAAAAATAACTTCAAAACTGAAATTGGTATACACGTACTTTCAAATTTAACAGAAACTGAAAAGGCTTTTTTAAAAAAAATTACACTTACTTCAGGTCAATACTGAAATATGAAACCTTCAATTCCCTTTTTTAACATGTAAATTTATTAATCAAATTATGTATGAATTTTTTGTCATTGTAAATTGAAGCCTTTTTCATTAAAAGAATTCTCGATACAAAACTACTTTGAATATATATGTACAGTAAAATTTGTCTAATCCGGACTCTGAGTACTCCGGACTTTTGTCCATTCCGTCCGTAAATTTTAGTCCCATGCACTTCTTTAACAAATTCATTTAAAAAAATTCTGTGTAGTCCGGATACTGTCTATTCTGTATTCCGAACGGCCATACTGGTCCCAACTGCTCTTAATTAACGTTAATTATTTCCTCTAATCCGGCCACACCTGAGTTACTTCAAAGAAATTAACACCTTTTTGGGGGAATGTGATAATCCGTGTTTACATTAGCATGATAATTAGTGCCATGAGACGAACTCGGTGAAATGCGGCGGTGACACAGTCCACTTGAAAAATATATTATATTAAATTACAATAAAAAAAAGTAACTTTGTTTTAACTCCTTTTAGCACATTATAACATAAACACAAAAATATATGTATGCGATTTACAAATCAAAATATAAATCGGGATCGAAAATCGAACGCATTTCAAAATGGCACCATAACACTGGGGGAAGACGTAATTTGTTACATAAAATTAAAAGTTCAATCTAATAATTAGCACATCGTAAATAATTGTGCATTACTGTTAATACATTGAATGAGGTCTTTGACAAGCGAAACCCAGTCCGTTTGATACAAAGTAGGCCTATATTATGCGTGCCTGTATATTTTGATTGAGGTAACATTCCACCCGACTTTCAAACTTCGTGAACAAATAAGAAAATACAGTAAGTCATGTGAGACTATTTTATAATTCATAGACTCTAAAATATCAATTGATTTCATCATTTAATTTTATTTATAATATGCATATGATGTACTTGTAAATAAATAACGAAAATTTTCGAAATTTATATTTCCCTGCATTTTTCCTGCACTCCGGATTCTGTCTAATCCGGCCAAATTTTATGGAACCGGCAGTAGCCGGATTGGACAAATTATACTGTATAAAATTTAATCATGGTAAATATGTCGTGAATGCCGTTGCGCGTTATGACCAGATTTTTTACTCTCCAAATCTGGTCATGACCAGATTTTTACATGCTGGAGGTTGGCAAGTATGCATGTGAAATCATCCTCAGGTAGTGTAGATTCACATTTTTTCAACTCATGACCCCTTGGGGTAGGGAAGGGGAACAGAATGGCTGATTAAAGTTCTTCGTAGGACTAGTTAAGGAACTCTTTTAAAATCGTCTTCTCAAGTACTTCAAAGCCATGATTAATGACATTTATGTGGAATCATCCTCAGGTAGTGTAGATTCTAGTTTGTTTACATCATAACCCTCAGGGATAGGGTGGACCACAATGAGGGAAATAAGAAAGCCATGATTAGTAATACTAGCATTTATATGGAAGCATTTTCGGGTAGTGTAGAATTAAATTTGTTCAAATCATAACCCCCAAGGGTAAGGTGGGGCCACAATGGTGGATCAAAGTTTTACATAGAAAAATAAAGGGGGAAAAAATCCCTAGAACAGAAAAGCTATGTTTAGTCATATTGACATTTAAGCATCCTCATGTATTGAAGATTTAAATTTATTCAAATCATAGCCCTTTGGGGTAGGGAGGGAAACAATGGGAAATCAAATTCAAATTATTATAAAGTTATTTATAGGAAGAAAATGTAAACAAAATCTTTTTATCAAGAACAGCTAAGTAATATGCTGTATTAATATGAAAGCAACCTCAGGTAGTATTAAAATTCAAGCCCCCTCCCCCTCCCTTCTGATGTGTGCTTTTTCTCAGGTGAGCGATGTGGCCCCTGGGCCTCTTGTTAATATCTGTATTGACAAAGATATAACCATTGGGGCAAGCACATATGCATCATCAACAGCTTTTATGCAACTTGCATACACTTTTATCTTTCTTACATAGCCTTGTAAATTAGAGAGAATCCAGGCTGTGATGTCGCAATTTCATATGTTACATTTAACTGCATTTCAGTGTGTATTTAATTTAACAGTATATATACTGATTACTGTAGTAGCTTCGAATTATATCTTATTTTTGTTTTTTTTTTCTTAATCCTTTCCAAGTATGGTTTCTATAAGTGTTGATAGATTAGATTTCAAGAAATATTTCCAGTAAATGACTAGAATTATTAGAGTTTAAGAAACTTCAACTGATTTTTATGAAAGGCGAGGAAGAGAAAACTCGGGTTGCAGCTGAGATGGCAGAGTCTGTGAACATTTCTGACGAGAGCAAGAAGGAAAAGGAGGGAGAGAGGGACAGCAAAGCGGCTGAAGACAAGAAGGAAGGGTCACCAGTCAAAAAAGAGAACCAGAAAAAGGGGACTAACAAATATAACAAAAAAGACAATGGAAAAAAGACATTCAAACCTGGCAAATTCAAAAAATTTAAAAGCGCTGATGGAAAATCAAAGCAAATGAAGCAAAAGAAGAAAGCGAAGACAAAAAAATGAATCTGAAGTTAATGACAGTACAGTGAAAATTTGGAAAATGTTCAGTTATGTTGTTATCAGTTATGGGAGGTATGACAGTGTACGTGCTCTAGCATGTTAAAGAGGTTTTAACTTGAAATGTATTCATCTCATATACAGACAAGTCTTTCTGTATAAATATGAGTAACATTCATGCATCACTTTTGAAAATAATCTTCTAATATGATGATCATAAAGTAATTATGCATTTAAGGTACAAAGATTTCTTGCAAGAATCAATGAATAAATGGTATATTTGAATATCCTGAGACCTGTTTGAAAAATTAAGTGGCAGTGTGAAGTGCCCAATAGTAATGGAGAGGAGAGGTGAATTGTCTATTTTATTAAGAGGATGCTCTAAATTTATTTTCATTAATTGGCTGATAACAAGTTTAGAAGCAAATTCTAATCATTTGAACTGGTGATTGATCACCTCCTTTTGCTTCTTACTGAAAGCTCTGGTAGTCACTACCTACCTAGGTTTTACTTCTAAAGTAGGATGTTGTGCAGCTTAAGAGATAAGTCCTAAATATCTGGCATTTGCCAAGGATTTTTATGCACCGGAATCGATAGATTCGGGGCGTATACCGTAAATCTGGAAATTTTTGCTGTAGATAAATTTTTAGCAAATTTGCGAGTTCAATACATTCGCAAAAATATTTTTCTTAAAAATAAATTACCAATAAGAAAATGTAAACAAAGCAGTGATAATTCGCAAAATTTTGAAGCGTAAAAATTAATCAACCCCATTTTGACCCGAATTCGCAAAAAAAAATCGACGTAAAAATTTCCAGATTTACGGTATTGTTTTTGTCCTGTCTGCCTTTTGTCAATTTTAACCTTCGCCATAACTTTTGAACCGTGAGAGATAGAGATTTCATATTTGGTATGCATACTCCACTAACTAAACACTTTCAACTGACACCAAGGTCAATGACCTTGTGCCTTGACTGTGACCTATATGCTAAAAATAGCTTTTTCAAACTTTTGGCATAACTTTTTAACCATAGGAGATAGAGACATCATATTTGTAATTCATATTCCACTAATTAAGTGCTTTCAAATGACAACAAGGACAATGATTGTGTGACCTTCATTGTGACCTATATGCTAAAAATTGCTTTTTCGAACTTTGTTGCCACCAGGCGCATAGTGTTTCACAAATACATCTTGTTTAAAGTGATTTTGATATCAGATGTGAAAGAATACATGTACCACTAGATGAATATGACACTTGCAGTTTAATATAAATATCAAACTCACAACTTTAACATTAACTGCACAATACTTTGAAATTTCACTAAGAAAATACCACTCTACATTTTGATTCAATTCTTACAAGATTTCAAACAGCACAAAATCAAAACTAACTTTGACAATTTGATAAAATGTTTTCACAAGACTTTATCATACACAAAAGTAATAAAAGCAATTAAATGTTGGTAACATGTACATTGACATTAAATTCAATTTGTGTGGAAAATTAACCCAAGAATGTTGCCTTCATTTGAGGATTTTCCAAATTTCCACTTGTCACAATCACCCTGCAAAGGCCTGCACTCGGATGTCTTATATCAAAATTGTTTTTAAAAAAGCCAGTAAAATGTCAGATATTTCCGACCAAATACAAGAGTTCCACCAGTTGAGCTATCTGTCCTATCATTGGTCTAATGGTGAACAAATCAATTTCTTACCACCACTTTCTCCCTCCTTAAATGTATTCGTGTACAAACCATCATAGGTTAATCCAGCTGACAGGTCTTACATCTGCAATCTTTATCCCTGTTGGTATTCTGCTGAGCTAGATATATGGACTGACGCTCGATTCTGTGAGCGTCAGTCCAAATATCTAGATCAGCAGAATACCAACAGGGATTACTGCAACCTCAACAACATGGCACTGAAACCCTGACCCTTAAACTCTACAATTGAGCTTTCAGAAAACCTGAAAACTATTATATGGCAAAACCCTTAGGAGAAAAAAAATTACCTCAGAATTATGAACCCAGCTCTCAATGAAATGAACGGTGATGCCCTTGTTGTCTAAATGGTTAGTAAACACATCGACACAAAATGAAATAAGAGACTGGCGTGTCATTAAACAGTTTATTAAAAGTACCGTACCTGTTCTGCAGTACTATGTATCATATTAATAATTAAAATAAGATCTACAAGATCCAAACAACTAATTATTTTTAGTTTTTTACATATCCAGTACCTGATACTTTCAGTTTACAAAATTTTCTGAATTTGAAATTTAAATGCCTAGGTATATTTCTAGAATATTTTGTACATATTTTTCTTAATAATGTACATATACATGTAATAATTTAAATTGTTGATGGTCTTTGTTTATTAGTCTTTCTCCAAAACCAACATAAGTTATCCATATTGTTGAATTATTCATAATTAAAAATGTAACATTCAGGATTTAACAATATATAAAATTGAATGGCTTTAAATATTGACAAATATGCAATCTATTGATTTAGCAATTAATGAAATAAAAATTTGAAAAATTAAGTTCATGTGTTAAACTTGGAGTCTGAAGCTGTTACACTGAGACATTTGCAGTCTTAAAATTTTATTTTTAGAAACAATAAAAATGCTCTTCTTATATCCCCCTGAGGGCACTCAATGTGTAGGTACAATTACCAGGTACATCAATACAAATAACCAAACATAATAAGTACATGTACCTGTCGACTTTGATGAGGTAGTGAAAAATTGCTGCTATGAAATACTTAACGATATTAATTTTTTTTCTCCATCATCTTTCACTAGCTCTTGTTTCTCTGTGAATCACTGGTTGATAAAATGTTGCAAGAAAATATATGAAAACATTGGGAGGAGCATCTCCCTGAAATTAATCAAACAACATGCTTAAAGGCAACTTTCTTCCACATTTAACAGAACTTAATATTAGTCTGAGTTTAAATACTATTAATAAATGCACAACCTGATTTTTAATCATATCAGTAAATGTTTGACTAAAAAATATGTATTATTACACCAACCTGTGCTGGTTATTTGTTGAACAGACTCCCGTCCCTCCAGAAGTACCATAATACCATTTTATGCTGAAATATTTAGTTAATTAATCACAGCAATGTACACAAATTAATTTATGAAATGATTTCTGTTGTGATATTTAATCACAGCAATGTATTCATATTACTTTGTGGAATGATTTCTTTTGTGATTTTTAATTCAATTAATAACTTTTATGTGCTATTCCTTTTTCTGTGCATGGTTTTTAGCTCACCTGAGCCAAAGGCTCAAGTGAGCTTTTCTGATCACATTTTGTCTGGCATCTGTCTGTCTAGCTGTCTGTCTGTCTGTAAACTTTTCACATTTTTGACTTCATCTCAAGAACAACTGGGCCAATTTTAACCAAAATTGGTACAAAGCATCCTTGAGTGAAGGGAATTCAAGTTTGTTTGAAAGAAGGGCCACATCCTCATTCAAGGGGAGATAATTGGGAATTAGTGAAAATTAGGTGGCATGTTTTAAAAATCTTCTTCTCAAGAACAACTGTGCCAGGAATGATGAAACTTTTGGGGAAGCATCCTCAGGTAGTGTAGATTCAAATTTGTTCAAATCATGACCCCCGGGGGTAGGGTGGGGCCAAAATGCTGAACAAAGTTTTACATACAAATAGGAAAATTCTTTAAAAATCTTCTTCCCAAGAATATGATCATATTTTTTATGAAAGCATCCTCAGGTACTAGTAGTGTAGATTTAAGTTTGTTTAAATCATGACCCCCGGGGGTAGGGCGGGGCCACAATGGCTGATCAAAGTTTTACAAAGAAATATAATGGGAAAATTCTTTAAAAATCTTCTCAAGAATAGCAAAGCAATAATATATGATATTTATATGGAAGCATCCTCAGGTAGTGTGGATTCAAGTTTGTTCAAATCATGACCCCCTGGGTAGGGCGGGGCTAAAATGGCCATTGTGACGTCATAACTGCACTTAAGTGTGGGATATGAAAATGATATCACATGAGCTATATCCATGGGATAAATGGGTAAACATGGGATAAATTAAAATTACATCCATCTAACAATTAAACTGTTGGCCTGCCAGTCAAACATAAAAAAATGTTAGGCTGCAACATCTACGTCACAAGTACATTGTAACTAGAAAACTGACCAGTCAGCAAGGGCCCTGCCATGGGGTAGAATTATAAGGGGGCAGCTTACAGAATGATTAAAAAATGTACGAAAAATAAGCAACAGCAACAGTTACTGTATTCTTAAAATTTTAAGATAATTCCTGAATATTCAAAAACCTGTAAATTATATCATTGTATTTACATTAGGCAATAAAGAACAACTTAACATTGAGTGTATATTTAATCAATAATGAAGCTTATGTCATATAAAATGCCAGCCTTCAATGAATGCAAATATCATGAAGGCTTGACCTTAACTTCAAAACAAACAGCAGTTGCAGAAAAAAGTTTTCATTAATCTTAAAGTAATATACGCTATAACGTGCGCCATTTTAAAATACGGCTGGAAATTTATATATTTTGTTTACCAATAAAAGTTACGAAAATGCTGTTAATTACACCATGTCAATAAAATTCGTTATAAAGTTATCAAATTATAATCATTTATTATCCTGCAAGGAGAATAATGTCTATTTTTAAGTAAATCCACCACGTGACGCCGTCGCTACTTTTAGATTGATAAACAAACACGGCGTCAAGAAAACGAGGTAAGCCCTTTGAGATACAACTCACTTTTGACATCGGTGGCATGTTACTATTAATATACAAGATACAAGATTTTATTAATCCAATTTGGGCCCCCGGAGGAGCAAAAAGATTTACAAATAGAAGGAGGAGGATCCAAATGATAGAACAAGCATGATGATGATATTACAAATAAAGAGCAATTGTTAAAAAAAAAAAACAAATACGCAAAAAAAAGTATATGAGATATACTGAATATACATACATGTATTGTATTGTAAGTTACATACAAATATATAATTTATACATATATATAGTTAAAGGCAAGAAACTGGGAAAGAGGTATATAATTTTTTATGCTTATCACAATATCTTCAATTAAGGTAAATTACTAAGGAATCCAGCAAGTGATCTAAGGATGTCTGGGTCTTCATTAGTCATGAGCCAATAAAATTGATTATCATAAGATAGAGACTGAAAATTTTTACATTTAATTTTACAAATATTTATGAGTTCAAGTCTTTGTACATTAAGATGAGGACATACAAGGAGAAAATGAATTTCATCCTGAATCTCGTTGTGATGACAAAGTGAACAAATTCGTTCCTCTCTAGGTATTTTTTGGTAACGTCCAATTTCAATTTTAAGCCTGTGAGCCGATATTCTTAACTTTGTTAAAACTGATCTATGTTGATTGTTTGTAAGAATATCTAGATAAGGTTCAAAACAAAATTTAGTCTTTATGCTGGTAAAGGTAGACAATTTGCCATCTTTATGTAAATTCCTGTCTTTTTCCCATTTTAATTTATAGAAATTCAGTAATATTCTTTTCAAATTGATTTTAAATTGTGGGGTTGACATACCTAGGAAATCACTAATTTTAATATCAATATGGTTAAGTAAGTTAATATAACTTAACTTTAAATGTAATCAGTATCAACCATCTATACCCTGTTATGACGCATATTAACCTTTTATTAATAATCGTTGTCAAAATGCAACGTGCCTCGTTGTCTATAATTTCCCGTGGACATATGTGTCTATATTTAGACCTACTGTTTACGCACTTCCTTTATCAATATTCATGAAAAGACTGAATTCTTGATTGCAGATATTGCTTTATTGTTCTGTTATTACAAACGAGTTTTATAGTTAAATTTTGTGGAAATATTATTTTTTCATTACACTTTATGTGTTTCAAATCATTTAATCATTTTGTTTCACATACAAATTCGGCATCCATACGGCGTATATTACTTTAAGGTGACAGATAAAGATATATGCCTAATAAATTTTCTGCAGAAGGCTAGATAATCAATCACAAGGGATTAATTGTACCTCTCTCATCATTTTCTTCTAAAGTTACTTTTTCAGTAATGATGATAAAATGGGGTTTTTATACAACTTTCTTAAAAATTAATAATATTCTTGAATTTACATAAATTTAAGGGGAAAAAAGTAAAAATAAAAAATATATCTTCTTTAATCTATTTCTTGTTTTTAGAATTCAATGAAATCATAACTATTTTACCAAAAATAAAGTGTAAACATTGATATTTAGATCCACATTTCAGAGTGTTCATAGCTTTCCAAATTCACTTAACTTCAAAACAAACTTCCTTTGCAGACAGACTAGATGATAATTTATCTCAATGTGTCAGATGAAGATAATGCTTTGGAATTTTCTTCAAGAGGAAAGCTAATTAATCCCAAGGGACTAATAGCAGCACTCAGTTTACAATGGGAACATCTTCAGCAGGTATCCCTCTTTGCCAATGCATTCTTATATAAAGTTAAGGAATCTACCCCACCTCCCCAGCTCCAAACCAGGGGACATAGAGAAACAAACTTAGCAAATTGGGCAACCACAAAAAAAAAGCTATTAGGAAAAGACAGAAAATTTGTGGACGGAAGAATGACAGACAGACAGACAGATAGACGGACAGTCAGAGTGATTACTATAGGGCCCTTATTATTCATCATTCAATATCAGCAACACAGAAATAGCTTAAAGTTAAATTAATATTACCCTTTTTCTAAGATTGGTACAGTTGTCATTTCTTTTTTCACATAACAGGCAGCATCTGCCATAGGAAAAATTAAAAAAAAACCTCAAATTTTTGCCATCTTAATAATCAAAGAGAAATTAAAATAAAACTGTAACAACTCTAAAGCATTGCACTTAGAGAAAATATCTAGTAGGGGTAAGGAGTGTAAGAAAAGGACTATGTTATGTTTTGATATACTGTATAAGTGGAAATTTTAGCGAGACGCAAATTTAGCGATTTGTCCTTAAAAACTGGTAATTTATTTTTAGCGAGATATTTAAAATGCACATTAAAGAAGCTTTTACAAATAAAACGCAATCAATTTTTAGCGATATTCAATTTTAGTGATCTCCGCACCCTCGCAAATAATGCAAAATTAAATCCTCGCTTAAAATTCTATTTATACAGTATTATATTTTGAATGGGACTGTATCACTAAACTTATCACAATATTTTCATGTTCATATTTTTTATAATCTTTACGTGTCTATTCTTAACTCTACACAAGTTTAACACCATGTAATGATATGAAAGCATAAATTTAAAGTAGCTTATTATTATAAGAACACAATAACAAGCTAGAGGCCCTTGTATGGCAAGCCCTTTTACTATTTATTCGGAAAATAAATTTTATCTTCAAATTACAGAGAAATCTCTCATTTTAGAGAGATATCTCTTAAAAAATGGAGATATCTCCCAACTTAAAGAGATATCTCTTATTTCTAAGAGATATCTCTATAAGAAAGAGATATCTCTTAAAGTTAGAGAGATATCTCTTTCATGAAAAGAGATATCTCTGAACGTTAAAGAGATATCTCTTTAGCTTAGAAAGATATCTCTTTTTGAAAATCTAACTAAGAGAGATATCTCTTTTAAACTTGTTTAAGAGATATCTCTTTTAAACTTGTTAAAGAGATATCTCTCTAACTTTAAGAGATATCTCTCTCGCTGAAAGAGATATCTCTCTAGCTTATAAAGATATCTCTCTTTCAAAAAGAGATATCTCTTTTGTTTGAAGAGATATCTCTATTATTCAAAGAGATATTTTTATAGGTTAAAGAGATATCTCTCTATGATAGAGAGATATCTCTCAAATTGAAAGAAAAAAATATTTTACGAATAAATAGTAAAAGGGCTTGCCATACTTGAGTCACACTGCTCAACTGAGTTACTTTTTTTTCACAATACATGTATACGTATAATTTTATGTGTATTCATGCATACATGAATACATATTTTAAATTGTACGTGTCATTTAATTAAAGTAATTTTAATAAAGAACCGTCATATCCTTAACATGTAAAATAATAAAACTAAAAGAAAGATCTATTTTTGGTTACTTGTACTTATCAAAAATATGCTACATTAATGTCTTTAACCATATCATTACACCCCTAAGTTTCTCTAGGAGAAGAAAATAAACTAACATTGGGTATTATCTGAGTTGTATTCCTTGACAGCACAAGATAGATCAGGGGTGGATTTACAGTCTCTCTCATCCACATTTCCACTTCCATAAGTATTGAAGTACGCACATTTGTCTACAAATTTAAATAGGATATACAAATATACTTGAATTGATAAATAAATGAAATCTAAGAATTTAAAACAAGAGGCCCATGGACCACATTGCTCAGATGAGTAACTTCCGAGATGCCGTTTTTTTTACCAGAACTTCCCCCTTTTAATACCTATTGTGGCCAAATACTCCTCTCCCCCTGGGGTAATTATTTTAAAACTTTAGAATCTACACTACCCGAGGATATTTCCACATAAGTTTCAGCTTTTCTGGGCCATTGATTCTTGAGAAGTTTTTTCCTATATATTTAAAAGTAAAACTTGGATTCCCTATTGTGGCCCCGCCTACCCCTGGGGGTTATGACTTTTACAATTTAGAATCTACACTACCCCAGGATGCTTCCACATAAGTTTCAGCTTTTCTGGCCCAATGGTTATCAAGAAGAAGATTTTAATGACCCCTACCTATTTTTGTATTTTCTTAATTATTTGCCCTTGTAAGGGGACTTGAGTCTTCATTTTAACTATTGAAACTCCCCATTACCCAAAATACTTTGTACCAAGTTTGGTTAAAATGCATGGCTCAGTGGTTCGTGAGAAGAAGCTGAAAACGTGAAAAGTTTATAGACGGACAGACAGCTAGACGGACAGTTTGACGACGGACAACAAGTGATCAGAAAAGCTCACTTGAGCTTTCAGTTCAGGTAAGTTAAAAATAAGTAGTAAGAAGTAGGCATACCTTGTATGCCTACTTCTAACAACAGTTGTACTTGTAAATTTATTTTATGGCTGAAATATCTTATTAACAGCATGAAAATTATACATGCACATAGGCAGCAGCATGGATCACTATTTTTCATATAAGAATACTCAGCAAGTTATTAAAGTTGGGAATTAAAAGTGGTACATGTATAAGATATAGGTTGAATATGATGTCCTTGAGACAAAAACATCAAAATCATTTCTACCTTTTGGAATCCACTTCCACTCTCTGCAAACTTCATACTCCTTGGTGTAATCCTCATTCAGAAGACAGTGATATCTCTCATCTTTCCCTGTGCAGGGTAGACGAGTCTGGTAATTAGGCTGTATGACAATCTCCTGACACGTGGTACCATTCACTTCTCTGTACGGCTGGTCTATACCAAACCCTTCATGTAGCACCAGAGGTATCATCCAAAACCAGATTAGCATACTGGTATTTTTCTGTTGTGTAAGGGCTTCCTTCTGTTATAAAGAAAAAAAAGATCTAGCATTAATATATATATATATATTTCCAGAGCAAAAAATGATATAGAAATACATGTAGTTATGTGGTACATTTATTGTAATCGAAAATTCAGTGTTTCTAGCTAATGTTTTTAGCTCACCAGAGCCGAAGGCTCAAGTGAGCTTTTCTGATCACATTTTGTCCGTCTGTCTGTAAATTTTTCACATTTTCGACTTCTTCTCAATAACCGCTGGGCCAATTTCAACCAAACTTGCTACAAAGTATCCTTGGGTAAAGGGGATTCAAGTTTGTTCAAATGAAGGACCACGTCCTTTTCCAAGGGGAGATAATTATGAATTAGAGAAAAATTTTAAAAAAAATCTTCTTCTAAAGAACCACTGGGCCAGGAAAGATGAAACTCAAGTGGAATCATCCTCAGGTAGTGTAGATTCAAATTTGTTCAAATCATGACCCCCCGGGGCTAGGGTGGGGCCAAAATACCGACCCAAGTTTTGCATAGGAATATATAGGAAAAATCTTTAAAAATCTTCTTCTCAAGAACCACTGGGCCAGGAAAGATGAAACTCATGTGGAATCATTCTCGGGTAGTGTAAATTTGGTTGTGTACAAATCATGACCCCCGGGGCTAGGGTGGGGCCAAAATGGCCGATCCAAGTTTAACATTGGAAGATATAGGAAAAATCTTTAAAAATCATCTTCTCAAGAACCACTGGTCTAGGAAAGATAAAACTCATGTGGAATCATCCTCGGGTAGTTTAGATTCAAGTTTGTTCAAATCATGACCCCAGGGGCTAGGATGGGGCCAAAATGGCCGACCCACGTTTTACATAGGAATATGTAGGAAAAATCTTTTAAAATCTTCTTCTCAAGAACCACTGGACTAGGAAAGATAAAATTCGTGTGAAATTATCCTCAGGTAGTGTAGATTCAAGTTTGTTCAAATCATGACTCCCGGGGCTAGGATGGGGCCAAAATGGCCGACCCAAGTTTTACATAGGGATATATAAAGATACCTTTTAAAATCTTCTTTTCAAGTACTTCAAAGCCATGATTAATGATATTTATATGGAATCATCCTCAGGTAGTGTAGATTTTAGTATGTTCAAATCATGAACCCCTGGGGGTTCAAAAGTTCATTCAATAATGATAATTTCCATTCCTACGTCGACACGATATATCCTGGTGAGCTTGAGATAAAAGATACCACAGAGTCCGACACTCCTGCTTCATACTTGGATATTTTACTTGAAAAAGACACTAATGGTAATCTAACAACCAAGCTATATGATAAACGTGATGATTTTAACTTTTCTATCGTCAACTTCCCTTACTTATGCAGCAATATACCTTCATTACCTGCATACGGAGTATATATATCTCAGTTGATTCGATACGCAAGAGCATGCTCTACGTATGAACAATTTCTTAAACGAGGTAAATTATTGACAAGCAAGTTGATGAAACAAGAATATCAACAGTTTCGTTTAAAGTCATCATTTCGTAAATTCTATGGTCGATACAATGACCTTGTCAGCAAATACAATTTATCATTGAATGAAATGCTGACTGACGTTTTTCATACCAATTGTTAGTCCATTATTTATACACTGATTTGACGACGGATTTTTTCCGTTATTTCCTGATTATGACAACGAGCACACGGCGGGTGTGACCGGTCGGCAGGGGATGCTCACTCCTCCATGGTACCTGATCCCACCTCTGATGTTTCGGAGGTCCGTGTTTGCCCTGCTCTTATTTTGTATATTGTTTAATGAACGTTGAGATTGAATACTGTTCGTTATTTCCATTTCCTTCTTACATCAGTCACAATCAGTTTTATTTCATAATATTTCCATTTCTAATTTGAACGTGTGATAACTTTGAAATTTAGAGGAGTTTATTCCTTGATAAATCTACCGGAATGTAAATTAGGCAGGTCGATAGGTCATGAGCTAAGGAGGCCTAATATGCGAGCAAATCTTGTGCGCATGTGTCTCAGTCTGTGTCTGACGCTAAGGAGGCCAAATACATTGTATGCATGTAAATCTCATGCGGCTGCCTTTGTGTTTGGCGTCAGTGGGCAAGGACTATTGAAATATTGGCATGGGAGTCCTCATGTAATTTTAATCTAATGTCTACATTTTAATTGTCTAAATCTACAACTAAATTTCACATTGAAATGGAAAATATAGGGAATCACTGTTTAGTTAGTATAGTATGCCAGGGACATCAACGAAAGTGGGAAACATGGGATATTTTATGCATAACGGGCTTCGTCCATTATGCAAATTATCCCATGTTTCCCACTATCGTTGATGCCGTGGCATACAATACTAACTAGACAGTGATTCCTTAAATAAACAAGTCACAGTCAAGGCATTATGATGGAATTCTGAAGCAGATTTTTTTCTAATTGATAATTTTATGTCTTTTGTAGATTAGGTTCTATGTATTTTTAACATACCACAGGCACTTGTTTCTGTAATAAATTTTTGACCCATAGTATAATAATAACACCGTTTAATTATTATACTATGGGTTAAAATTTATTCCCGAAACAAGTGCCTGTGTAACATACACATCTACACATTGTGGTCTAAATACCGGTATGTGCAAAAGTTGAAAAGTGCCGAAATTCCGGGAAACAATAAAAGAATCGAAAATTTCCTAGTAATTACACATCTACAAATTGTGTCCTAAATATCTCTATATTCAAGATATGGCCAAAAATCTAAGTTGAAAAGTGCTGAAATTCCCAGAAAAAAAAGAAATATAAATTTCCTGGTAATATGCACATCTACACATTGTGTCCTAAATATCTGCAAAGTTTGATTGAATTCTGTGCTATGGTTTATGAGAAGTTGCGCTGATAAACTGTTAATATCTCTACATCCATATGGGGCACCGTTTTGGTATTTACTGGCAAAAAGTGATATCACCTATTCGAAAAGGTGATATTACTTATTCGAATAGGTGATATCACTTATTCGAATAGGTGATATCACCTATTCGAAATAAATAGGTGATATCACCTATTCGTGCTGAATAGGTGATATTACCTATTCTAGTAAGTGATATCACCTATTCGAATAGGTGATATCACCTATTCAATTGGAATAGGTGATATCACTTACTTGAATACGTGATATCATCTATTCGAAAAAGTGATATCACCTTTTCGAATAGGTTATATCACCAATTCAAATCAAATAGGTAATATCATCTATTCGAATAGGTGATATCACTTATTCGAAAAGGTGATATCACCTATTCGAATAAGTGATATCATCTTTTCGAATAGGTGATATCACCTTTTCGAATAAGTGATATCACCAATTCAAACCAAATAGGTGATATCAGTTATATCACCTATTCAAAAAGGTGATATCACTTATTAGAATAGGTGATATCACCTATTCAAATAGGTGATATCACTTTTTGGCAGTAAATACCAAAACGGTGCCCCATACATCCATGGTATGGCCAAAAATCTAAGTTGAAAAGTGCCAAAATTCCTGAAAAAAAAACGAATCTGAATACAAATAGAACGTTTTTCAAACATGCCACCAAATTTTTACTATTTCTTAATTATCTCCCTTTGAAAGAGGGAGGGCCCTTCATTTGAACAAACCTGAATCCCCTTCACCCAAGGATGCTATATGGAAAGTTTGGTTGAAATTGGCCCAGTGGTTCTTGAGAAGAAGTCGAAAATGTTAAAAGTTTACAGACAGATGGATGGACAGATGCACAACAGACAAAATGAGATCAGAAAAGCTCACTTGACCTTTCAGCTCAGTTGAGCTAAAAAGGTAATTTAATCAATGTCAAGGTCACAGAGTTCAAAACTGTCAAATTCTGAAGGTATCTGTTATGACAAATTCAAATAAAAAAAAGATAAATCTTTCAATGGAGGAGCATAAGAGGTCAGGATACTTAGCTCAAAGGTTCATTTAAAACTAGGATTTGGTCATGATTTTATGACATAATTATTTGGACAATGTCAGCATCTTATGATTTAGAAATAAATGAACATTAAAAAATCGGAGCATGAAATTTTACATTGGACTGTGGATGGTCATATTTTTTACTCTGTGACTAGATGGGTGTCAACTTTTAGCAATTAAATTACTCTTTGGCGAGAAACAGGCATTGAAATTTAAGGATGCATGATTTTCATCAATAGTTTTAGAAAGGTAATACAAATTATTTTAAAGGTAATACAGATCATTTTAACATACATATTTTTATAATTTCCCCACAAATAGGTATAAGTTCTGCTAGGACAGTTCTAGCTTTATAATTTTGTTAAATACAATGTACTATGATGCCCATCTTTTAAAAAAAACTATGTAACGGTATTTTGGTATTAAATTATGTATGTGATGTAAACATACTCAATATCATCACTTTATCACAAACCCTTGGGTAATTAAGAGATAAAACCTCTCTCTTCACTAGCGATACAAATGTAAAACATATTTCAAGACACAACCTACCCTTACTCTCTAGAGATGCATCCAGGAAATTTCTTCCTGTTTCTAATACACCCCTACTTATGTGTTCGGAACCTTTTATTTTTCGTTGTTCTGCACATTATAAACCTCGATGAGTTCAGAGTAGCTCTGGCAGTGGCTCTGGCGAGAGCTAGCGATACTTTAGCGAGATAGGTAAATTATTCACGGAAGTGTGGCACGGAAGTTACTAGCACGTGGAGACATGATAAACAGAAAAGTTATGTTGCGTTTTAGTTTTCACCACCCTATCATATAATTCTGTCGAAATGTACTTCAATCGATCTTTCTTGAATCCATTCAAGTTTACATTACTTTAAGTATTCTCTGTGATCCAATTTTCTGCTGTCAAGAATTAAAATTTCTTTTTGGACAAATATTTTGCATGGGAATCGGGACTATATTTTTTGGCTTCAGATTAGCAAATGATTGATTGATAGTATACTGTTTAACGTCCCTCTCCAGAATATTTCACTGATATAGAGACGTCACCATTGCCGGTGAAGGGCTGCAAATTTAGGCCTATGCTCGGCACTTACGGCCACACCTGCTGTGACACGGGGCCTCGGTTTATACGGTCTCATCCGAAGGACCGCCCCATTTAGTCGCCTTTTACGACAAGCAAGGGGTACTGAGGACCTACTGAGATCTGACCCGGATCCCCACGGGGCGATTAGCAAATGAGGCACCAATGTGACGTTAACTGACTCCAGATGAATGAGAATTGCATTATGGATTACTACTGTATACGAATACTACAGGAATTTAACGCTTGATAAATTCCTTTACTGTACTATCGGTGAATACAATTGCCAGGTAGATTCGATGGCCGACACACATGTATGTAAAAAATGTTTTGTCCATTTAAATGCATACAAGAAGCTGTTCGTTTTCCTTACCCTTGAAGTGCTGGTGTTCTGAACTTGACACGAACTACGTATACATTTTATTAAACTAATTACAAATTAAAAACGCCCATGATATTTTCATAGTTTCTAATGTTTGCATTTTGTTCATAAGAACATTTTTTTGACATGATCATACTCGTAGATTGACCTGAACCACGTGTTCGAAGTAACATGTAAACATGTATATTTGGCGTAAACGTATTCAATCAACAATTGGTCAGTTGCTCGTGGTAAGATCCTCTGTGCGCATTAATAGCAACAGCCATATTAAGCAAACAAATGTTTGTCAGTGTAGATGATATTACAGATATTTTTACCAGCGTATCGGTCGCTAGTGTTCTGTAATTTTTTGCAGTTATAAACTATAAATGTATTAATTGTTATTTACCCCCCCCCCTTTAAGTCACCTATTTCTGTTGAATATCATGAAAGTCTTTCAGAAAGGTGTGGAAACACATTTTTCACAGGACATGTTTTCAAAAGAAACAGACTATAGCAATTTCCTGTTTACTGCTAATTTTATTTATAAAACCCGATCTACCCTATAACCTTTGAATAGGTAAACCTAAACCACGTGTCTTTAATTTAAATCACAATAACATTAGTAAGGGTGTAATATCAGAATATATTGTGGGTTTTTTATACAAGGAAGTAGCGGTACATGATATGTATCAGAGATTATAATAGTTTGTGTTTTTTATTTGCTATAGAAGCAAGCAGGAATATTTAGATTAACTTGTCAAGGATCTGTGTGCTTATTATAGCTACAATGAATCCCTAATGGAGAAACTACTGTAGCTTTTCCTCATGAGGTAAAATAAAATTTTAAAGGAAGTAAGGGTCGATCAAATGTATTGAACATGTCATAGAGTTGAAATCAATACAAAATTTCTTTTTAATTAAATCTGGATTAAAATAAAGGCAGAAATTATCATTGATTTGTTGCAGATATCAGAATTTTTGGAAGCCAATGAAGTACAAAGACCGGTGACAATTCGTACAAATACACTGAAAAACAGGAGACGGGACCTAGCACAGGTATTCGTATAACTAAGGTTTGTATTGAATTTAACAGTAATGAATATACAGCAAAACTTGTTTAGGACGAACACGGATATAGCGAATTCACGGATATAGCGAAGTTATCTTAGATCCCCAGCTATATAAATTGAACAAATTCCTTATACGGATATAACGAATTACAGATATAGTGAAGTAATTTTATTGGTCCCCGTGACTTCGTTTTAACCGAGTTTTACTGTATACTGTAGTCGCTTCAAATTATATTTAATTTTTGTTTTTAAGGTCTCCTGAGTAAACTCAGGTGACCTATTGCTATCTGTTTTCGTCCGTCGTCGTGCGTCGTGCGTTAACATTTCAACATTTTCAGCTTCTTCTCTGCAACCACTGAACCAATTTCAACCAAATTTGGCACAAGGCATTTATGGGTGAAGGGGAACAAAAATTGTGAATTACATGATCCCTGCCCCCCTGGGGCCTGAGGGGTGGGGCCAAAACCACTAAAATTAATGCAATCTTTAAAAATCTTCTTCTTTACTCCTGGACATCAAGCAGTCAAACTGTTTGCATGATTGTAACAAGCAATGAGTCCTCTACCAAAATTGGGAAATTCATGGCCCTGGGGTCAGGGGTTCTAGTGCTAGGGCGGGGCTAAATAAGTAGGTAGTGAAATGCATTATTTCTTTGAAAATCTTCTCTACTCCTGGGTATTAAATAAACCAACTAAGTACATAGTTATGATGAGCAAGAGTGCCTCTACCAAAATTGTGAATTTTATGGCCCCAGGGTCAGGGGTTCTAGTGTTAGGGCGGGGCTCTATTGATAATATAGTGAAAATACATGAATTCTTTGAAAATTTTCTTCTCTGCTCATGGGTATTAAATAAACTAACTAAGTACATAGTTATGATGAGCAAGAGTGCCTCTACCAAAATTGTGAATTTTATGGCCCCAGGGTCAGGGGTTCTTGTGTTATAGGGTGTGGATCTAATGATTATGTAGTGAAATGCATGATCTCTTTGAACAGGTCTGGACGATTTCTAAATAAGGAAGTCAAGAACGATAACCGTAAATTGCTATTAATACACGGAATAAACAAGGCGCTAATCCTTCTGACCAATCAGATAACAGCATTTAGACAAACCCATGAGAGAATAAATAAAACACGTGGTTTTTAAGTTTTTTGCTCAAAAGATTTTTTTAGAACAAACTTTTTGTAAACTTTATGCGCATTTGGGAATAATATAATATTTATGACAATTCTACCGTGAACAAACACGACTTGAAAGCTTGGAATACGTTTTAAGTGGGATAAAAAAATCTGTCTATAGGAGTTAGCAATCCCAAAAGTTTACTTACATTAAAAAATTGATATGAATACGGTAAATTTTCAGTTTTTAGAGCCTGACATAAAAAAACTTATCGAAAAGATAACAGTCTTTATTATTTTTTGAGTGTTTATTACAGAATAATAGTAGTCAATGCAGTTTCTGATATGCGAGGTAAGATATTGGGATAAAACGCATTCATGTATAATTACAGGATTCTCTTTTCTCCACGTTTAACGCCTTTACTTAATATGCCCATTTAAAGTATGCTTAGCTAAGTATTCGGCGCTCATGAAACCCGTGATAATGCAAATCTATATGTGTATACTCCATACGATAAACCATTGTGTGAGTTGATCTATACATATGGAATTTAAGCATTATCGATGAAAATCGGACGGCTAAGCAAAATTATATTTACCATCATATAATATATTCTGGTAAATGTTATAATTGAACTTGATAAAAACTTGCTGGTGCGATCTATACCTCTGTAAACGATTGCATTTTATCGTGCATTATTTTTTTTTCTTTACAGAGATAAAAATGTCAAGGTTGTTCACGGTAAAAAAAATGGGGGAATACTTTATTCTTCAAAAGTTATCATCTTACTTCTACAGATTTTTTGTTTAAAAAATCTTTTTGAGGAAAAAAAACAAAAGCACGTGTTATCTTTTTGTTCTTTTAAAATATGTTTTGGGGTGTGTAAAAATGCTGTTGTCTGATTGGACAGAAAAATAATTACGTGTACTTGATGTACATTTATAGCAACTATCGGTTATGGTTCTTGACTTCCATATTTAGAAATCGTCCAGACCTGTTGAACATCTTATCCTTTGCTCCCGGTTAATATGCTAATGATCTAATTACATATCAAAGGCCAGGATATATTTTATTTTAAGTTTTAAAAACCCTTGCTCAAGGTTTTGAATTTTCAGAAAAAAATATTCAGAAAAAAATATTTTTTTCTTTCCGATGTCAAATTTGAGTCGGGATCGAGATTTCAAATTTACGAACTCGCACTTCCGGTTTTACGATGAAACGGTGGGTAAATAAAGCTAGATCTGAGAGCCTGGTTTAGTGTAAAATTCATCGATAAGAGTGCCATTCAAAACGTTTCACCCGTTCAAAGGACAAATAAAATGCTGACGACTTTGTTGCACAATGACATGCTGGTGAGATAATTATGTATTCGTTTCAAAAGTAACTGTCTGTAAATTATTTTCCTCCCCCAGGTTTTAAACTGCCCGTGGTAGCTATTGCATATTGCCATCGACATTGTTTAGGTCTCTGTTATAGCTTACAGTCTAAGCATCATTCTTCAGAAAAGGGTTGCTTACGCATCAGATGTAATGAATAAAACTATTTGTTGAAGTTAAGTTAATTTGAGGAAGAAATAAACAATAACCTGAAGAAATAAAAAAAAATTCAACTATTAAAAGGCAAGAATATACAAATATATACAGGCATGTAGTATCATTTGTATCAGCCAGAAAAATTAGTTTACACTTATATGAAAAAAATGTTCACCGTACTCCCCAATACTCCCTGTCTGTTTTATGATACGAATTATAATTTTAGGCAACAAGTAAATTTTAGAACAATGTCTACACATTCACCTAACACATAATAAAAAAATGAAGATATATTGAAAGACTTTTAAAGAATTGATTTTTTAAAATATATTTTGATCAACATCACAAAATTTATATACTCAATTCTCATTATATCGCGGGTTTCATTGTATAGCGGTATATCGCAAAAATGTTGATACATAGTCTATTTTCTTTTTGTTGATAGACATTATGAATGTTGTTTGAATGTTTATTATTTTCGGTGATTAAGAAGTATGGAACATCCTGTTGAAAAAAATAAAACGAAATTTTCTGATTTCCTGTCTCCTTTAAATTATATTTAGACCATTAGAATTATAATCTCGTAAAAATCATAATAAATTTCATATTTTAAAAGTCTTTAGAATATACAATTGTTCACTTTTTCATGTAGAATTACATCGTAAATTCAAAAATAAAAATTGAAGTCTGTATCATTTACAAGTTTCCATGTATTTCCATACTGCGATACAATGAGACTCTCCGATTTAGGAGGTAAATAAGACTTCCTGTTTTAAAAATAGACCACAAATTAAACGATGCAAGCTCGGAAAATAATTGTACACTAAAAAGTTAGGCCAAAGTTAGAATTACAATTATCATTTGATGTAAGTTAAAACAAAAATTAGAAATTACACTTTTTATTCAAAAGAATTTAGTACCGCGATATAATGAGACACCTGTATATAACTGGGCCAAACTGGCAGATGATGAAATAAGCGATTAAATGTTCTACTTTCCTATTTGTAAGCATTATGTGTCCAGTGGTAAGGAGCCTATTAGGATAGCATAAAAAAAGAATGTACAAATGTTAATAATTGATTTATCAAAAAAAAAAAATTATTTCCTTCTCCTTTTGGACTTTTTTATTCTCAAGTTAATACAATGTTACTAAATTTAAACATAAAAAAAATACTGGCCTTATAATGAAGAAAGGGGCCTCTTTCTAAATAGATAATTTCAGGACAACTGGGTCAGGGCTACCAGGGGGGTACTTTGACTAAAAATAAATTAATGCTTTGAAATCTGCCCTTTGATAAGTAATGGTGCCTCTTTCAAAATTTGTGAATTTCATGACTTTTGGATTAAAACCCGAACCAAATACAATCGCTGGAAAGTTGTTACATGATACTCAGGTAACCCGTATGGCCCGTGGGCCTCTTGTTTTTTTCCTAATCTTTTCCAAGTATGGTTTCTGTTGATAAATTAGATTTCAGGAAATATTTCCAGTTAATTAATAAATGACTAGAATTTTTAGAGTTTAAGAAACTTCAACTGATTTTATTACAGGCGAGGAAGAGAAAACTCGGGTTGCAGCTGAGATGGCAGAGTCTGTGAACATTTCTGATGAGGGCAAGAAAGAAAAGGAGGGAGAGAGGGACAGCAAAGCAGCTGAAGACAAGAAGGAAGGGTCACCAGTCAAAAAAGAGAACCAGAAAAAGGGAGCTAATAAATATAACAAAAAAGACAATGGAAAAAAAACATTCAAACCTGGCAAATTCAAAAAATTTAAAAGTGGTGATGGAAAATCAAAGCAAATGAAGCAAAAGAAGAAAGCGAAGACAAAAAAAATGAATCTGAAGTTAATGACAGTACAGTGAAAATTTGGAAAATGTTCAGTTATGTTGTTATCAGTTATGGGAGGTATGATAGTGTACGTGCTCTAGCATTTAAAAGAGATTTTAACTTGAAATGTATTCATCTCATATACAGACAAGTCTTTCTGTATAAATATGAGTAACATTCATGCATCACTATTGAAAATAATCTTCTAATATGATGATCATAAAGTAATTATACATTTAGGGTATAAAGATTTCTTGCAAGAATCAATGAATAAATGGTATATTTCAAATATCCTGACTGGCTGAGACCTGTTTGAAAAAATTAAGTGGCAGTGTGAAGTGCCCAATAGTTATGAAGAGAAGAGGTGAATTGTCTATTTTAAGAGGATGTTCTAAATTTATTTTCATTAATTGGCCAATAACAAGTTTAGAAGCAAATTCTAATCATTTGAACTGGTGATTTATCGCCTCCTTTTGCTTATTAAAAGCTCTGGTAGTCACTACCTAGGTTTTACTTCTAAAGTTAGATGTTGTGCAGCATAAGAGATAAGTCCTAAATATCTGGCATTTGCCAAGGATTTTTATGCACCTGATAGATTGGGGGCATATAGTGTTTTTGTCCTGTTTGTCTGTCTGTTGTCAACTTTAAACTTTGCCATCATTTTTGAACCATGAGAGATAGACTTTATATTTGTTATGCGTACTCCACTAACTAAGCACTTTCATCTGACAGCAAGGTCAATGACCTTGTGACCTTGACTGTGACCTATATGCTAAAATAGCTTTTTCGAACTTTTGCCATAACTTTTGAACCATAGGAGATAGAGACATCATATTTCTTATTCATACTCCACTAATTAAATGCTTTCAAATGACACCAAATACCATGATTGTGTGACTTTCACTGTGACTTATAATTATGCTAAAAATTGCTTTTTTGAAATTTGTTTCCGCCGGGTGCATAGTGTTTCACAAACACATCTTGTTTCAAGTGATTTTGATATTAGATGTGCAAGAATACATATACCACCAGATGAATATGATACTTGCAGTTAAATTTAAATATTAAAGTCACAACTTTAATATCAACTGCACAATGCTTTGACATTTCACTAAAAAAATACCACTCTACATTTTGATTCCATTCTTACAAGATTTGAAACAGCACAAAATCAAAACTAACTTCAACAATTTGATAAAATGTTTTCACAAGGATTTATAATACACAAAAACAAGAGGCCCAGGGGCCACAGCGCTCACCTGAGCACACAGGCTAGGAAAAAGCAATTATTATCAGATCAGAAATGAAAGTTTCCGGAGTTTTTTTTTGGGGGGGCCTTAAATCTTAACTCCCTAGGGGGTCATGATTTGAACAAACTAGAATCAACACTACCTGAGGATGATTTCATATAAATATCACTAATTATGGCTTTGAAGTACTTGAGAAGGAGATTTCAAAAGATTTCCCTATATATTCTTATGAAAAACTTTGATCGACCATTTTGGCCCCTACTTTCCCCCGGGGGTCTGGGTCATGATTTAAACAAACTTGAACCTACACTACCTGAGATGATTCCACATTAGTTTTATCTTTCCTGTCCTAATGGTTCTTGAGAAGAAGATTTTTGAAGATTTTCCCTATATATTCCTATGTAAATTTTGGCCCCACCCTACCCCCGAGGGTCGTGATTTGAACAAACATAAATCTACACTACCTGAGGATGATTCCATTTGAGTTTCATGTTTCCTGGCACAGTGGTCCTTGAGAAGAAGATTTTTAAAGATTTTTCCTATATATTCCTATGTAAAACTTTGATCGGCCATTTTGGCCCCACCCTACCCCCGGGGGTCATGATTTGAACAAACTTGAATCTACACTCACTGAGGATGATTCCACATTAGTTTCATCTTTCCTGGCACAGTGGTCCTTGAGAAGAAGATTTTTGAAGATTTTTCCTATATATTCCTATGTAAAACTTTGATCGGCCATTTTAGCCCCACCCTACCCCCGGGGGTCATGATTTGAACAAATGTCAATCTACACTACCTGAGCATGATTTCACTTGAGTTCCATCTTTCCTGGCACAGTGGTTCTTGAGAAGAAGATTTTTAACCCCGGGGGTCATGATTTGAACAAACTTGAATCTTCACTACCTGAGGATGATTCCACATGAGTTTCATCTTTCCTGACCCAGTGGTTTTTGAGAAGAAGATTTTTTTAAAGATTATTCCTATATATTCCTATGTAAAACTTTGATCGGCCATTTTGGCCCCACCCTACTCCCGGGGGTCATGATTTGATCAAACTTGAATCTACACTACCAGAGGATTCTTCTACACGAGTTTCATCTGTCCTGGCCCAGTGCACGTGGTTCTTGAGGAGAAGATTTTTTTTAAATGCCATTAATTTTTCTCTAATTCATAATTATCTCACCTTGGGAAAGGACATGGCCCTTCATTTGAACAAACTTGAATCCCCTTCACCCAAGGATAGTTTGTGCCAAGTTTGGTTGAAATTGGCCCAGTGGTTCTTGAGAAGAAGATGAAAATGTGAAAAGTTTACAACAACGACAACGACTACGACGACAACAACGACAGACAAATTTTGATCAGAAAAGCTCATTTGAGCCTTCGGCTCAAGTGAGCTAATAAAAAAAACAATTAAATGTTGTGTTGACATTAAATTCAATTTGCATCTATGGAAAATCAACCCAAGAATGTTGCCTCAGTTTGAAGATGGCAAATTTCCACTTGTCACAATTGCCCTGCAAAGGCCTGCATTCTGACGTCTTATATCAAAATTGTTTTAGAAAGCCAGTAAAATGTCAAATATTTCCGACCAAAAATAAGTATTCCACCAGTTGAGCTATCGATTTGTCCTATGGTGAACAAGTCTATCTGACCACCACTTTCCTCCTCCTTAAATATGTTCGCTTACATACCAACATAGGTTAATCCCTGACAAATCATATAAACATGTATGTATATATCTGTAAGCTCCACAGCATTATACAAAAGCCTAACCCTCAAACTCTACAACTGAGCTCTCAGGGTGCCTAAAAACAATGACATAACCCTTAGAAGAAAAAAATTACCTCAGAATTGTGAACTCAGCTTTTAATGAAATGAAAAATGATGCCTTTGTTGTCTAAATGGTTGTAAACACTTAGAAACAAAATGAAATAAGAGACTTGAGTTTCATTAAACAGTTTATTAATGGTACCTGTTCTACGTATTGTCTAATAATTAAAATAAGATCTACAAGATCCAAACAACTAATTATTTTTAGTTTTTTACATATCCAATACCTGATTCTTTCAGTTTACAAAATTTTCTGAATTTGAAATCTAAATGCCTAGTTATATTTCTAGAATATTTTGTACATATTTTTCTTAATAATGTACATAAAATTTAAATTGTTGATGATCTTTCTCCAAAACCAACACACATTCTCTAAATTGTTGAATTATTTATGATTAAAAGTGTAACATTCAGGATTTAACAATATATAAAATTGAATGAGTTTAATTAATATTGACAAATATGCAATGTATTGATTAAGCAATTAATGAAATAAAAATTTGAAAAATTAAGTTCATGTCTTAAACATGTCTGAAACTGTTGCACTGAGCCATTTGCAGTCTTAAATTTTTAGGTCACCTGAGTAAACTCAGGTGACCTATTGCTATCCGTTTTCGTCTGTCGTCGTTCGTCGTCCGTCGTTCGTCGTTCGTCGTTCGTCGTGCGTTAACATTTGAACATTTTCAGCTTCTTCTCTGAAACCGCTGAACCAATTTCACCCAATTTTGGCATATAGTATCTATGGTTGAAGGGGAACAAAAATTGTGAATTTCATGGTCCCTGCCCCCCTGGGGCCTGGGGGGTGGGGCAAAAACCACTAAAATCAGTG
>NW_026930394.1:0-41509 GCF_032062105.1 Saccostrea cuccullata | reverse complement strand
TATGGTTCAAAAGGTATGGCAAAAAGTGTGAAAAGCTATTTTTAGCATAAAGGTCACAGTTAAGGTCACAAGATCATTGAACTTGTTGTCGTTTGAAAGGACTTTATTAGTGGAGTAAGCATACCAAATATGAAGTCCCTATCTCCTATGGTTCAAAAGTTATGACAAACAGTGGAAAAAGCTATTTTAGCATATAGGTCACAGTCAAGGTCACAAGGTCATTGACCTTGATGTCATTTGAAAGGACTTTATTAGTGGAGTACGCATACCAAATATTAGGTCTCCTGTTATGATTCAAAAGTTATGGCGAAGGTTAAAGTTGACAACAGACAGAAAGACAAACAGACAAACAGACAGGACAAAAACAATATACGCCCAGGATCTATCGATCCGGGCGCATAAAAAATTAAAACAACGAAAATTCCAATTATAAGAAATAAAACAACACCAAAGGTCAAAAGGTCAAGGTCATTGGAAAAGTATTTAAATTGCTTATATATGCCACATGACCTTGACCTTTGAGTTTGATGTTTGACCTTGACCTTGACCCTTACCGAAGTGTTATTTTTTTATATTTAGCTTGATACAGCTTCAAGTGTTAAAGTCGAGTTTAAAAGGTTTTTGAATGACCTTGACCTTTGACCTCGATACATGACCTTGACCTTTGACACCATTGACCCAAAGGTCACAATCAAGCTTGAGTCCGTAGGGATGTTTTCATCTCTCACTTTAAGAAATGCTTATATACCCCCCTTTTTTTCTTTTTTTTTTAAATCAATAGGAACCTAGAAAAATTTTCTACAGTTCAAAAGACGCCACAGATCGACATGAAATTTAAGGATAGCAGTAGAAGACACAGCAAAGAAAGTGTCCTGAGTGTGTAACAGTGAGTTTCTGAAGTATTTAATGAAATTCTAATAAGTATCGGCAACAACTACATTTTGTTCTGTCTGAAATTTAGGTGCTGATGAGCATGAAAATTAATTAAAGCTTGTATTGGGTATTTCTTCACTTTGTCAATAACATTCGATTTTCCTGCTCAAATACGAAATTTAAATACCAAGTATTCTTGATCTCCTTTGTATGTAGAGTTTATTTCAATTTTATTTACATTGAATATTAATTGAATGAATCTAGGAAATAGCGATTTTCCCTACCAAATCAATTTCTACGCAATTAAGATAGCTTAGATAAATTGCAGTTACCTCGCTTTGAACGGCGTGGTGTAGAGAATATGTCCATGACTCACAACTGCATGAGATGTTTTGACCTTGAAGAGTAGGTCAAGGTCATTGGAAAACTAGAGAAATTGTCGATTTACACTTAAAATCCAAATGACCTTGACGTTTGACCTTGATATTTGACCTTGACCTTTGACCCCTTACTCAAAAATTAAAAAAGAAATATTCATTACCTTTATCTAGATTCAGCTTCAAGTGTTAATCTCAAGTTTATCTCTCTCTCTCTTTTTTGGGTGACCTTGACCTTGATAAATGACCCCCTATTGATCCAAAGGTCACAATCAAGTTTAATGTCGTTGAGGTATTTGCCCCCCATTCCCCCACCCCTCCTTTCTTAAAAAAAAATCAACAGCAGTATAAAGAAAATGTCTACAAGTCAAACGACACGATATATCGACATAAGATTCGAAGTAAAAGCAAGAAAAGACCTTAAAGAAAGTGTCCGGAGAGTTTTACGGTGCGTCTTCAAAATATAATGAAATTCTAGTGAAAATCGGCAAAATCTGCATTTTTTTTCTGTCCGAAATTTTGTATTGCTGAGCATAAAAATTAATTAAAGCCTGTATTTGCTATTTCTGCAATTTTTGTTAATATCGTTCGATTCTCCTGCTCTATTACGACATTTTAATACCAAGTACTCTTGCTTTCTTTAGTGTATGGAATTTATTTCAATTTTATTTGGATTTAATATTAATAGAATGAATCTTGATTTCATCTGAAATTTTTTTTTTTTCTAGAATAACACAATCCCAAGAAATAGCGACTTTCAGCATAGTAAAAAGAAATGCACGTTTCTTTCCTGTGTTTCCCATCTAGAATTACATGTTTGGAATTTTATTTATGCTACTTACATTGAATTTCATGCTTATTTCTGTCAGGAATTTTAAAACCCGAACCCGATTCTCTGTTTTCCTTTTCCATAATTACAAACTGCCTTGCATCTCTCGCTCATATTCTCTCATGCTCTTAAATAATATATCGCCATCCATTTCAAACATAAAACAACTCAAATCGGATATTTTCAAACACCTCTTTAATACATGTATAATGCACATATGATGTAGGTACACATGGGACATTTTACAACGTTTTCACTTTCGCTTCCGTCTTGATGCGCAGATCAAATGTATGTTATTCATATTATTAGTTATATCGTAATTTTAATCAGACCCTACCCCTTATATCTTAACTCGAAAACAATCTCATTCAAGCTCATATATACACCTAGGAGCGTGTAACAATGTTTTGAACATGCTCTCTTTGCGTAGTCAATGAATTCGTGGTTATCCCCGAGTCGACTCGTATAATCCAGGAAGTCTGTTTGGAGTATATTTATACCAACTGCGAGCCCGATCTAAAATCCTTGTAGAGAAATGAGTATTTTGCTGTTTTATTTATTTTCTTGCTTTTTTTTCTACCTTTTTAGCCCAAATTATATTGAAATGCTTAAAAGGACGAAAGGCCGATAATTTTTCACCGAACAATTAGTCCACTAGTTTATGATATGTCTGTCTTTTTTAAAATAGAAAAAAAAAACATCCTTCATACAGATTAATAGAGGAGAACGGAAGACCTTCTTTGTTGCTGTAGCAACAAGAGTTTCTAGTTGTTTTAATAATTGGTTTCTTGAAACTTTTTGAAATTCCTTAAGGGGGTTCTAAACGCATTTTGTTCTTGTTTTGTTTTTCAATGTTAATCTTTGATTCCCTTTTGTGGCCCTGTCCTACCCCGGGGGTCATGGTTTGAACAAAATGGTATCTACACTACATGTACCACAGAGTGCTTCAACATAAGTTTTAAATTACCTCGCCGAGTGGTTCTTGAGAAGATATTTTATGACCCACTGTTATTTTTGTCTTCTCTTGATTATCTCTTTTTGAAAAGGACCGTTCACGGTAGCTCAGTCGCTAGAGCGCTCGCTCCATGATCGGGAGGTCGTGAGTTCGTATCTCGGCCGCGACTGTACCAATGGATAAAATGGGTAGCAACTGTTCCTTCGCCATGCGCTCGGCACTTTGAAGTGAAAGTTGTGGGTCATTCGGATGAGACCTTAAAAACCGAGGCCCCGTGTCAGTGGCAGGTGTTGGCACGATAAAGCTCACTGCTCAATGGCCCTGAGAGCTGAGTAAAGGTCAAAATTTGAAGCCCTTCACCGGCATACGGTGACGTCTCCATATGAGTGAAAAATTCTCGAGAGGGACGTTAAACAATATACAATCAATCCACTTGAAAGGGGAATTGTCCTTCATTTTTACAATTTAAAGTCGGATGCTTTGTACCAAGTTTCGTTAAAATTATGCCAGTGGTTGTTGAGAAGTAGGTCAACATGTAAAAGGTTTACAGTCGGTGATCAGAAACAGATGAGCTAAAAAAAGGTCATCAGTCATCTCAATTTAATATAGGTTATATTAGCAATTAGAAAAACATCTAAACCCGATGATCCATAATCCAAAAAATATAGAGCCTGTGCAATATGTATAATACAAAGACAGGTATGAAAAATGATATGCCAATACTCCTGATATTCATTCTATATCACTGTGAGGCTGTTGCCTCAATAGCCTACATGTAATGTTTATGTAGCTCAATTCCCTGGATGGAGACACGATTCAGTCTATAGGATTTCCATATTTAAAGCTAAGTAACACATTATATGTAATTTTTACACCTAATTTTAATAACATATGTTTTTATGAGTTGAAGGAATTGCACAAAAAAATTGATTTCATGTGAGGAATATGATCTTATATACAAACCTGAAACTTGAAACTGCCCTATCTGCAAGCCACACGATCAATACATACTTGCTAACCCTATTTATAACAGAACGGATAACTAATAATAATGCAATATTAATGGAGGAGGCTTCCATATAACTATGGCCGATCATTGTTTGCTGTTTTTGAGAACAATTTTATATATTTCTCCTTAATGTTCTATCGATACATTTTGATTTTAATTGTGAACCCACATTACCCCAGGGGGTCATGATTTGCAAAAACTTCAGAACTAAAATCAATAACGCTTTTGACATAAATCCACTACTTATTGTCACTAGGAAACGACGGACCGAATTCGAAGGTCTCCCTATAGGTAACACGTATGTATAAGAAAAATAAAAGAAATCTAGTGTAAATTATATGTCAATTTCAATACCTAGGGAAAAGAGATCCTTGTCGCCAATATGGCGCAAATTCTCGTTGTTGATGAGACTTTCATAAAAGTGAAAAACATTTTTACCATGGATAATGTGTAGTTGTTGTTTTTTTTACTTAAAATAAAATCGATTAAAAAAATCGCGCATATGCGTTGAAGCAGATTGGCGTAATTATGTAAAGAGGGAAGGTATACAATTTTAATTTTTAAAGATGTGTATGTGAAACGCTGATGCCACCGTATGGAAGCTTATGTCGAGAGTTGTTGAGTTCCCACAAATTAAAGTAAAGGTCAAGTGTTGTGCCAAAAGGAAGGTCTTGTTACAAGAAAACAATTGTGGAATATGAAAGACCTAGTTTTACTGTTCAAAAGCCATGACCTTGATTTAAGTATTTAAAAAAAGGTTCAAAATCCTAGGTAAAGGTTTAAAATTTCTATACAAGCTGAAAGGTCTTTTCACAATTTATAAACATATGAAGTATGAAAGCCCTAGCTCAAACTGTTCAAAAATAATGGCCAGGGTAAAAGTGTTGGCTATTTTTTTGGAAAAGTAGGTCGAAATCCAAGGTCAAGAGGTCAAATTTCGTGGTACCAAAAGGGAGGCCTTGTCAGAGGGAATAAACCTGTGAAATATAAAAGCCATATCCCCATCAACTCAAAAGTCATGGGATAGGGTAAAACTACAAGTTTCTGTCGAGACTGTAGCTCTACTTGTTTGTACTCATAATAAAGAAAATAGAAAACTAGCAGTAAGGACTTAAAATTCTACAAAAGCAATAAATAAAATAATGATCCATGATTAAGTCTCTTCTTGTGGCAAAATTGCAATAAGACTACAACTGTAAACACTTTGGAGAGTTTTAAATAGTTACCAAGCCGACATCGATCATCAAAATAAAAAAGAACTGAAAATTATGTATCTCAGTGCAGTGTACTTGCAAGTCAAATGATATTATTATCTAGACAAAAACTGTATTTGGAGTAGCCTTTTTGAAAAAAAAATTTCAGAGAAATTTATATTTTTAGTAACAAAGGCAACATCATTTTATCAAAATAAAAAACCGTTATACAGAATTATGTATCTTAGTGTTGTCTACTTGTATGCCAAGTTTAAATAAAATAAGACAAAAATTGTAGGAAGAGTAACATTTTAAAAGCATTTCAAACAACTTTTAAGTAACGATGTCAACACCATTCATCAGAATCAAAAAAACGATACACTATCTTAGTGCGTAGGCGCTTGGTTTCAGGATGATGTATTTTGTGTTTTTCTAGGTGTGTAGGAATACCCTCTTTAAATTAAAAATAAAAATTCGCTGAAATTAGCACGTTTTATAAATGTCATATTTACTGTATATTCAGAGTCAAGGAACGACACTCGCCATATTAGAATTCAGTGGGTGCCTCGGTTCACACTTGATTTAAATTAATAACTACGTTTTTCCTACCAGTGTCGGGTGATATCTAGCTTAAAAATATATTAAATAATGCCTTTCAAATGTCTGCCAATTTGAACTCGCCTTACAAAACATGCAGTGAACCCAAAACGTCCTTTATACCAAGTTCAGAAATCGAAAGCAACGGAAGTTGCGATTTCGACTATGTAAAATGTAGAGGCGTCCCGAAAATACATAAAAATCCAGAGGGATGAGAAACTGCGCCAAACTAGTTCTCTCTATATTTTCAATGTATTTTCGGGACGTCTCTAAATGTTTCATAATTAGAAATCTGCAGCTTTGTTGCTTTCGATTACTCTTCTTGGTGGTATGGGCAGAGAGTTTGTTAAAATTGAATGGAAGACCGAGCATTTGATTTTCGAGAGGGAAAGAGCGAATTTGACAGACGCTCAAGTCTATTAATTGAATAATGTCCACAGTTTACGAGAATTAAAACTCAGTTTAACCTTAACGCTTGATATATACGCAGCTAGGATAAGGTTGTCCGTTCAATGGTCATAGGGTTGGGAGTTCTGGTGTTTGGGCGGGGTCCTATTGAATATATAGTGAAAAAACACAATTCTTTAAAAATCTTCTCTGCTCCTGGGTAATAAATAAACTAATAATATACATAATTATGATGAACAAGAGTGCCTTTTCTAAAATTGTGAATTTTATGGCCTCAGGGTTGGGGGTTCTGATGTTAGGGCGGGGCTCTATTGAATATAAGTGATTGATTGTACATTGTTCAACGTCCCTCTCGAAATTTTTTAACTCAGATTAAGACGCCACCACTTGTTGGTGGAGAACTGCAAATTTTGTCATACTCGGCACTAAGGGCCATTGAGCAGGGAGGGGTCTTTTTCGTGCCAGCACCTACTGCGACACGTGACCTCGGTTTAAACGGTCTCATCCGAAGGACGGTCTGCACGTCCCACAGTGGGATTCGATCCCGCGACATAAGGATTGACTCCTTACCTCGCGACTCTAGAGCGGATGTTCTAACCACTGTGCCACACGGGCGACATCTATTGAATATATAGTGAAAATACATTGTTTGAAAATCTGCTACGCTGCTCTTCGGTATTAAATAAACTTGACTAAAAGTACATAGTTATGATGAACAAGAGTGCCTCTTCTAAAATTATGAATTTTAAAGCCACAGAGTTGGGGGTTCTGATGTTAGGGCGGAGCTCTATTTAATATATAGTGAAATTAAATGAATTCTTTGAAAATCTTCTTCTTTGCTCCTGGGTATTAGATAAACTTATTAAGTGCAGAGTAATGATGAACAAGAGTGCCTCTTTTAAATTATGAATTTTATGACCCAAGAGGTTATGGGTTCTGATGATAGGGCGGGGTTCTATTGAATATATATTGAAAATACATTAATTCTTTGAAAATATTCTTGTCTGCTTATGAGTATTAAATAAACAAAATAGTTATGATGAATAAGATGGGCTCTTCTTAAATTGTGAATTTTATGGCCCCAGGGTTTGGAGTTCTTGTGTTAGGGTGGGACTCTATTGAATGTTTTGTGAAAATACATTAATTCTTTAAAAATTTTCTTATCTGCTCCTGGATATTAAACAAACTTACTAGTTATGATGAACAAGAGTGCCTCTTTTAAAATTGTGAATTTTATGGTCTCAGGGGTTGGGGTAATGGTGTTGGGGCGGGGCTCTATTGATTATTATAGTGAACATACATTTATTCTTTGAAAATCTTCTTGGTTCCTGGGGTACTTTACTGGTCATAACGTTGAAGTGCATTTTCTCTTTGTTAACTTTTATCTACTTCTTGGTATTAAGTAACTAGAGTAAGCATGCTAGGTTATAATAAACAATGGTGCCTCTTTCAAAATTGTGAATTTCATTACCTCTGGTTTAAATCACGAACCAAATTCGATTGTTGGGAAGATGTAACATGATACTCAGGTGACCTATAAGGCCCATGGGCCTCTTGTTTGTTATATAATTTTTTTTATTCTGATTTACTTAGTTGATAGACTTAAGGAGGAATGCCGCACCAACTTTTTATTTTATAGATCTCCGAGTCAACCTTTTTAAACAATGGTTTCAGCACTGAAAGGCCGACATTAGCTCTAAATTATTTTTTATGAATTTTTTTGTATTTTTTTTTTAATAAAAAAATATTTACATCCAAACAAGATGCTTTCTTGTAAAAATTTTGATGTAAATGAATGCTTCACATAAATACCTAATAAAGTATGTAAAGAAAAGCTGTATAAATATTAAAACATTTTAAAAAATATTTATGGAAATAAATCACATAATTTGTGAATACGTTTTAAACTTGTGGTTAAAATCTTCTTAAAACCAGTCACAACTGGGGTGAACATGTTCATTATTCATATTGAAACGAAATAGCCAAATTTTAGAGAAATTATTTTTTTGGCCAAACCCGATCAAAATTAAACCGATCCCACCCATAATTGTACAATTATTGGAAATAAAGAACATTTTCCTAAGAACACTAGTCTGATTAGGTATAATAAGGGTTAAGACATTATTGAAATTGACAATAAATAGATCTCTTCATTGTTAATACATGAAGAGTCAATAAATTAGCATTTTATTCATTTTGTGTTAATTTTGATTGGGATCAGTTTAATTTTGGTCGGATAAGGTCCAAATATTAAAAAAAAAAAATAATTTCTCCAAAATTTCTCAATTTCATTTCAATTTCTTTTTAAATTATGATTGACAAACATGTTGAACTCAGTTCTGACTAGTTTCATGGTGTTTTTAACCATAAGTTTAAAAAATATTTACAAATAATGTGTTTTAATCTCATCAATAATTTTTTATGAAAAAAAAATAATCTAAACAGCCTTTCTTTATAAATTTTATTAGATATTCATATGATGCAATCAATTTACAGCAAACTTTTAAATCGAAGGCATCTATTTTAAATATTTTTTTTTTCATTTTCTTTGAAAAAATTCATATAAAATAATTTAGAGCTAACATCGACCTCTCAATGCTGAAACCATTTCTTAAAATGGCTGACTTAAAAGATCTATGAAACAAAAGTTTGTGTGGCATTCCACCTTAACAAATTTATATTCAGCATGAACATATTTTAATTTATATACGATTTTAAGGACAGATGATACAAACAAATTTTTTCTTTGAAATAGATATAATATCATGTCACAAGTATAGAAAAGTGGATAATTCTTATAATATTTTCTCCTAAGAACTGGAAAATGAAATTGACTAGGAAAATATCAGTAATATTTCAATAAAAAACAAATATAGACAAATCATATTCAGTAAAGGTTTACAGGTGAAAACAAATTTCAGAATATGTTACCTGGGTGCTAAAAATGTAGTATAAACTTTAGAAAAATATACCAAGCCAGGTGAATTTTAAGAAGAGGAACAAAATTTCAAAAAAATAGCAATATCACATAGGCTGATTTTTACAATTTAGCTTTTCTTAATAAAATTCACCTGGCTTGGTATATTTTTCTAAAGTTTATAATACACTTTTAGCACCAAGATAACATATTCTGAAATTTGTTTTCACCTGTAAACCTTTACTGAATGTGATTTGTCTATATTTGTTTTTTCATTGAAATATTACTAATATTTTCCAAGTGTTTTTCATATTCCAGTTCTTAGGAGAACAAAATCTAAGAACCATCCACTTTTCTAAACTTGTGACATGATATTTAATCTTTTTGAAAGAAAAAATTTGATTGTATCATCTGTCCTTAACATATAACTTCCTCACGTTGTCAGTTTGTCATTGTAAAAGGAGAAAAAGAAATGTTTTGTCCTTTACGGTCAGCAAACTTCATAATTTTAATCTAAGGCATTTATCTTGAATTTTTGGGGCATTTAAATGCACGCTTTTCTGACCTTTGGTTTTAGTTTACCGTAGCATTTTAAGGTTTGGCGTGATTTTGTAGATTACTACCGTTTTTGTTCTTTTGTTGGGTCTGCTTACGAAACGCAATACGTCTAGCAAGAAGGGTGTCTTTTAAAATTTACCTTTGTGAAAAATAAATTTGTCCTATAAACAAGAGGCCCACGGGCCTTATAGGTCACCTGAGTATTGTGTAACAACTTTCAAACAATTGAATTTGGTTCGTGTTTTAAACCAGAGGCCATAAAATTCACAATTTACAATTTTGAAAGAGGCACCATTGCTTATCATAATTATTAACATAGCATACTTACTGTATTTTCTTAATACCCAGAGGTAGATCAGAGTAACAAAGAGAAAATGCACGTACACTTTATACCATGTTGTGCACCTCACCCTAGAGGAACCATGTTGTGCACCTCACCCTAGAGGAACCACTGATCCATGGGCCACATATTTCAAAATTTTGCAAATTTTATCATATAATTGTTGATTAATATCAAAGAGCAGATTTCAAAGCATTAAGGAGGCTGGTGGGTCAACAAATTAATCCCAAATTAACCACCAGATTTAACTTATTTTTTTTAGATATGGTATCTTTAGCTGTCAACTATCATTTGGCAAAAGAAAAAATTCATATATTTTAGTTTTAAAATTTGATCATTTTGTATACCCATATATGGAGCTCTCCTTTTAAAGGAGATTGAAATAGTCTAAAAATGGCTGCCACCCCCTAGCCTCGTTAATTTACTTTCAGACCATGTAACGCCCCTCCCCCTCTGACCCTGGGGGCATAAAAAAACACTTTGCTAGATGCACCTTTCTTCATCATAAATATATATATATACTTGGATCATTGACATAAAAACCCAGAAGCAAACGAAAATATTTTCAAAGAATTAATGTATTTTTACTATATAATCAATAGAGCCCCGCCCTAACACCAGAACCCCTGACCCAGGGGCCATAAAATTCACAAATCTTGAAGAGGCACTCTTGCTCATCATAACTATGTTCTTAGTTTATTTAAGGGGGGGCCTATGTCCGAAAAGTCTTTGTGTGAAATTTTCAAAACTTTGACATTTCCTACCTGACCACTTGCTCTGGATTTTTAGGTATTAAAATCAGTACATTTATATGCTTATTTTTACACAGGAGCACGTGCAAAAACAGTCTGAAATGCTAAAAGTAGATTATTTTCAGACATTATTGTTATACTCCAAATATGCGCCTAAAAGAAACAAAAATGTCAAATCACATTCGAAATCAACAGGTATTTAATTTGAATGACTTCTATCTTTAAAAGGAATGCAAATTCATTATAATTCATCTCGCATGAAAAATTATAAAGGAGCACAATGTAAGTATCACCCCATTTTTCTTGTCGTATTTTTTCAATGTCGACTTGCATAAAAGGTAATATTTTAAAAAGTCGAAAATGTTGTAATTCATTATTTTTTAAAGAAATGACCCCTCTCTTTATTTTAACAAAGAAAATAGTATACCTTCATGATAAAATAAAGGAGAAATATGACGTTTTCTTTTATTTTCGAACTCTTCTGCCATAAATATTGACCTTTTTGCACTAAAAAAGATTAGAAAGCACTGACAAACATCTGAATATAAAGTTATTATATGGCAAAAAAAAACGAGTAATTTGTATTGATTAAAAATAATTTAAACAGATCATCTCTTTTATTTTCTTTATTCTAACCATTCTAACCCCCCCCCCCCCCCCCCCAAATTTCCCCGTCCACAACCAACACCTAATAGAACCTAGGAATGACTTTATACGATAAAATCTACATATACTATACATAAAGAAGTAAAATATAGGTGTGATGTTATGCGACAATTATGTTTAATTTGATCGGGTTTGGTATTCAATTTTTTGTAAACTGGTATATAAAATTATCTCCTTTGACTGAAGATTCATTGTCCGTGCAGTTTTATCGCCATTAGTTTGTCGGGGTAACCAAGTCACAAATGTAAGTTTTATACTTATTCTTTTTGACAATTTGGTTCAAGAATGTATTTGAATTGTAACATATTATAGGTTTATTGCTATAAAGATTTGCATATGGAAATTTATTTTTTATTTTCAAGTGTAAACTTTGTAATTCTTTCTGCAAGTTTGTAAATGTATTTGCTTGGCTAGATAATTGCATTTTTGGTATTTTTGAAGGTGAATTAATATGTTGACGGTGCGACCGTTAGAGCGAACGCAAACTTTCTATTGTTTTGATTTAGATCGGGCTCGTCAAACTGCACGTGACATTTGGTGCCAATCGCAACTTCTCGGGCCTTTCCGACTAGCGGAAAAACGACCTCGAATGTATATGGTAGACACGATGACAACCCTCCCTTTTCACGATCTTTGAAATAAATGCATGGAGACCTTTTATCTGTGGAATATGGAGTTTAACTTTATTCAATGTAATGATATTACCTAAAATATACTATAGAAGGGACTTCTAACTCCTTCAGTAGTATAAGGAGCCTAGATGGGCGGGTCAACTGAGTGCACTTTTGGGGCTGGGGGGATAGGCGGGTCAAGGGAGTGCAGCCCCTGGGGGGGATAGGTGGGTCAAGAGAGTGCAGATTGGGGGTCTGTGGGGGATAGCCGGGTCAATTCAGTACATATAGCCCCTAAATACGGGGGGTGTTTACACTGTGTTTACATTTTACTATACGCTGCTACTACGATTTTGGCAACGATTCAAGAATGTCATTATGACGTCACGCTTTCATTCACAGTCTAGCCTAACCGGTTCAAACTGGATTTCCTCAAAACAATGACAAATAACACACAAGACAGATGAGAACAAGGCAATTTTATTCAAGTGAAAAAATACATCCAATTACATTTTCTTTTTCTTCTGTCCCTTATCAGTCATCAGGGGTAGTTTCCTCTTGGGTTCCTGAGGCTTTTTCTCCAGTTTTTGTATTTCTTTGACAAATTGTTGATCCTCCTCAACCTCTGTACACTGATTAGCCCAATGACCAGATTTCCCGCACTTGTAGCACGAATCCTGTTTTTTTTCGGGGACAATCTGGGGCCCAATGCCCTAACTCTTTGCAGATGTAGCATGGATCCGTCTGTCTGGTTTTCTTAGTCTCTCCTGATCCCCCTTGTCCTTCTTTTTTCTGGTAAGTGCTTCCTCCTTATTTTAGTGATGTAACTTTTCAGATCAGTCAGCTTGTTGTCAAGATCACTCACCTTGTTGTCAAGACCAGACAGCATATTAACAATCCCAGCCAGAGTTGTATTTAAGATGCCCATATCTTTTTTATTCGCATATGCTGGAAGATTATACATGCCCAAATCTAATCCCACTGCATCCTGTGACTCTGGCATGGGGCCTCCTACATACCTTCCAGGTATCACATAGCTGGGGTTGTGTGGGGTATTCATCATTGCTTCTGCCATATTTTTTACGTCTGTCAAGTTCGAAATGCCAACCAAGACTGATCGTCAAATCCAGGCTCCGCTTTATATACCTGCTGTGGGCCGTGTGCACGTTTTACCTGCCTTTTTATACCTGTTGCATCATCTGTAAAGGGCCGTGTGCAAAAATACGATAGACCTACGTTTTTTATGCTGACTACACAGGTAAATACTTGGCAGCGATTCAAGTCAGGGGGCCGTGTGCACCTTTGACCTACCTTTTTATACCTGTTGCATCACCTGTGAGGGGGCCGTGTGCAAAAAAAAAAAAAACCGTTTTACCTATGTTTTATACGGGGTAGGCAGGTCATAGATGCGATGGAGAAAGTATGTATTCAATACGGAATGAAATACCTGGAAATTTCACACAGGTTAGGTAATCCGTGACTTTTAATACCAGCCTCAGTCAAATCTACGAATTACCCCCCGAAGACCGGAGAAGTCCCTGGATGTAATTAGTAGCGGATCGAATACGATTTCGGAGGAGAATTCGACAGTTAGAAGCTTTGTTAGTTTTTAAGAAATAAAATTAAAAAAAATCATGTAATACAACATCAGTGTTATGTTATTTTTATGACTTCATCTTTATACAGTCGGGTTCGGCGGCCATGGCGAATCTCGGCAAGATTTTACCCCAGTGAAAAAGGCTTGTAATCCACTCTGTAGGTCGTTTAAAGTTGTTTCAAATTGTTTATGATTGTGATTATGTTATCACTCACCTATATGTTTAATGTCAGCTATGCTAAATAACCCAGTTCTGTGTAATTTGAGATAATGTTTTGTCATGTGCTTAAAGTATGGCCTGCAATTCATGTCATCATTTGAAGTCGATCCTAAATAAATCTGTCTTACAAATGACATTAAATATGATTGATTAGAGTATAGGTATCCATATATATATAAGAGATATTATTTTGCATTACATTTATAAGAGGCATTGTCTCATGTAATTTAAATCATAATAACAAAATGGGTTTTATTTTCTATACAGTCCTCAACCTGGAAGATATGTTTTGTTCCTAACCATCTATAATCCATTCTCTATGAAATGAAGCCTGGCTGCTGGTCTTCCTTTGGAAATACACAGTGAATCAATTATGATAAAAACAAAACAAACTTGAATCTAAAAGTTTCAATGAGATATCATTTTAATTTATTTAATAGCCATTCTCTGTAACCACTTGAACTTCGTTGCCACGCATGGTCACCGATTTTGATGAAACTTCACCCATGCTTAGTACTTGACACCAGAAACAAATATCAAACAAAATTTCGTTGCTATGTGTCTCGGTTGCTATGGCAACAGCTGGAAAAGTTAGAAAAATCGAGATTTTCAGCCACTTTAAATCTTGACTGTGGCTTAATAAAAACTAGAAAAAGGAAACAAACCATTCTCACAAAAACATGACACCTTGATGTCACTTATACTCTAAAGAAACTTTTTAGAATATATCTCTAAGTAAGTGGTAACCAAGGGTACATTTGGAATACATTTAAAATGCTGAAATATGCTGAAAAACACTCCGTATTCACTAATGGTAGGTGTTATATGCTCAAACTCAATCAACGACTCAAGAAAAACAATGAAAATATTTGACCTTAAGTATATAGGTTTAAGCAATATTATTCTATAAATAACTTTTATGGTTGCCATGGTATCACAGTGTAACCATGCAAAACTAGTAACTAAGATTGGGTTAATGCTACTGTCTTGAGGAAAAACATGAAAATTCAAGACTGGCAAATATGCATCCTTAGGACCTTGCAACACCAAAACCATAAGAAAAATTGGGTATAATTACTACTTTGCAGTGTTACCATGGAAACAAAGTACCAGTGCTTAAAAGTGAATTATTTTTCTCTGCATTAAGAATTAAATTGCCATTTAATCAAGAAAAAAATTAAAGGACTCAGCTTGAGTAGTACTTATCTGTTAGAACTGAAGTTGAATATCATATATTGATAAAATTTGATGAAGAAAACAACACTGTTGCTATGGTTACCAAGAAGGGAAAATGTTCGATTTTCTGAACTTTATATCAATATTAAACCCTGTGTGCCAACTTCTTGCATCCACTTAGAGATTGGATGATAGTCAAAATTAAAAGTCAGGTAAGCTGTTAATAAATATCAATCATAAAAGTTTTGGGAATCTACATTTAAGGGTACGTATCCAAGGAAAGAAAATATTTTTAAGGTTTTTAAGCATATATTTTCTGCTTATTTCCATAGCAACGCTCTAGTTAAAGAATCTTATCTGAATTTTTTCAAATGGGAAAACTAGGAGCACACCAACATCTTTTAAAATTGATCATTAGTTATGAGGAAATGTGCTTTTTTAAAAGATAGGATCAGATTTAAACATACAGAATGTTACTTTGAAGGCTCTCTGTGGTATAAAAACCTTGGCAACCATTGCTAACCAAAATGAAATATCATATTTTTTTCTTGGTATATGTTTCAAGGCTCTTTTTTCTGTTATTTGGTCACATTTCATCCTATAATTGCTTTTTATTTTTACGTGTATGACTTTATAAAATTCAATGAATATTTTTTTTACTTTTGAATACTTTGTTTCCATAGTAACGTATGTAATAGTTGATTTACCGAACATGTTTATCATGCATTTGAGACATCTGACCTTCTAATTTTGGAAACAGTCATCGTCAATAGTTTGCTTTGCCGCAAATGTTAACTATGGGGCTCTAAACATGTTAAAAAATGTCATTTTTCGAACTTTAAGACATGTTGCCATGGTAATTATAAAGCATAGCAACCAATTTTTGCCTGATTTCAGTTTAGGGTATCAATGACTTTTATCATAGAGAGTTTGGAGAAATTCTGAGACTATGCGTGCCACAGCTCCTATATAAAATTTCAAGTCATTACAGAGAATGGCTCTTAATTATTATTAATAAGATAATTATTAGTTTTATTTAAATGTTTATATTTTAAAATGGATAAAAATAAATCTGATAATGGAAATCAATACCATAAAGATAGCAAGTTTTGACTCCAATTACTGATGAATTTCTGAATTTTCCATTAAATATTGACATTATATCACAGGGGAAAGAAAAAAACTACTTGAGTGTTTCTACTGACCCCCCGGAGATCTGCTTATGAGTGCATGGGGACTGCGGTGGACCTTCTCTCCGGTTTAAACAGACTTTAGAGTATGACAGATAAAAGGTACTTTTTTTTTCTTTATTTTACATCACATGAAAACACACAATTAATGATAATAAAGAATGTACACATGTTTTTCATAAGTGTGTACAAATTGTTCAATATAATGTCTATAATGAATCCGATTTCCTCCTGCTAACCCACATGCAATCTTGTAAGGAAAAGCATAAGTCTGGTAAGGTAAAATTTCCCCCATTTCTTGTAAACAAGTTTGAAACCATTGCTCTCTATTTTGTGGGGTATCCTGATAAGTGGAAATTCTTCTAGGTCGGTGACTTGCTTTTCCATAATCCCATTGAGCTAGTAAACAAATGACCACAGGGGTTTGTGAGGTAAACACCTTAATAGTGCCTGGAATTCCTCTATCTTCTTCTACGGCTAAATTTCTAGTCCCTAGAGGTCTGCGAGTCGCATAGAGATTGGCTTGTGGGAATTTCTCTGCCAGACTTTGACTCAATCCATGAGCTTTTACAGTTAAACAATTACATTGATGAACAATAGCTTCTACCTCACAGTTAAGTAAATCACCTTGTATCTCCTGGAGACTCATGATTTAAAATGAATCTATTTTTTCAAAACACCCTTGTTTTTATAGAACAACAACAACAACACATAAAACAAGATTTCAAATATTTTTTATTCAGGTAAATCTACAATCTCTTGGAACTAATTCTTTGTTTCTCACATCAGGTTTTAGAACTCCATATTCTTCATAGTCACCTTGTCTATAAAAGGTTCTTTCCAATTCTGGGGTGCTGTAAGACATCTCAAAACAGGTTAATTTATGAATCTTTCTGTACATGTATATCCCTTGAACCCTGTTTTTCATTTGAATGAGTCCTCTCACATGATGAAGTTTTCCAGTTTCTGGATGCATTTCTTTTTTGTAAGATCAAGTATTGATAATTACTTCCAATGATTTGATCTACATCTTCCTGTCGACACCCAGTTAAGATGAATATCCAATTATTGGCTATTCTACCTCTGTCTTTTTTTAAGTAAGCAATATTTCCATTGCCTGTATTTTCTTTCTGTTTGTTTTGATAATGAGCCTTAATATCCTCCAAGAGTTTGTTTGGTCTTATGTTTTCTTTTTCCTCCTCCTGAGGTATAAATTCTACAGGATGTTCTTCCATCAAGGGAGGTGGTATAAATTCTACAGGATGTTCTACCATCAAGGGAGGTGGTATGATATCTTTTCCTCCCTCCTGTATAAGTAACCATTCAGTTTCCTCTAATCTAGTGTTCTGACTCATTTCTTTACTGGAGGTGTTACCCATAATGAAGCCAGTCCACAACTGAGGTGTGTTTTGTACCATGTTTACTATTTATACTTTTTTGTATTGTATCTTTTTTTTCCCCCAATCTTTAAAAACCCATTACCATTTTTTGTCTTGTGTTTTGAAAAAAAAAATCTATGGTTAAAGGGAGATAACCTATTTTTAAAAATGACAAAAACCCACAATTTTTTTTTTCTTTTTATTGAGATCTAACAATAAATAACAGTTCAATCTTTTTATTCAGATTTTTTATACATCTCATTCAGTCTGGGCTCCAATTCTTTGTTTCTCTTCTCAGGTTTCAGAACTCCATATTCTTCATAGTCACCTCCTTGCCTGTAAAACATGCTCTCCAGTTCTGGGGTACTATGGGACATAAGATATTCTGCTTCTGGATTAACTCTCTCCATTTCTATGCCCCCTACAGGTTCCTTCATTTGAATGAATCCCCTGATTTGATGCAGTTTTCCTGTCCAGGGATGCCTCTCCTTTTGTTAAATCAAATACTGAAAATCATCTTCATTGCTCAGAAACATATCTCCATCTTCTTTTTCTTTGGGCTCTGTAATGGTGAAAGTCCAATTAATGGCTATCCTGTAACATCTGTGTGGACATTTAGGATCCTTGATAGGCTCAATCTTGCTTAAATATTCATTCCTAGGTTCCTGATCCAGGGTTTTCAACTCTATTCTTCTTTGTTGAGGAGCTTCGTGATCCCCCTCCATAGGTTCTATCATTCTCTTTTCTAATAAGGTAAATTTATCTTTATCCATCTCCATGTCTTCTAATATTCTAGGAATTCGCTTGACCAAACTGTCGTTTACTCAAACACATACCCCAACTGATGAGGATCGTCTTTAACACCTTGTTTTTATACCTGTTGCATCATCTTTTTTATACCTGTTGCATCATCTTTTTTTATACCTGTTGCATCATCTTTTTATACCTGTTGCATCATCTGTAAGGACCGTGTGCAAAAAACTTAGGGGCCGTGTGCAAAAAACCTATACGTTTTACCTACGTTTTTTTTATGCTGACTACACAGGTAAATACTTGGCAGCGACCCACGAATGTCATTATGACGTCACGCTTCACAGTCTAGACAGTCTAGCCTAACCAGTTCAAACTGGATTTTTTTTTTACTGAAAACACTAACACATAAATAATAAGAACACAGATTTTTTTTCATTCTTTATTAACAACAACAACAAACAACAAACAATGCATTTACAATACATTTTGATAAAAACATTGACACTTTTGTCCATGACCCGTAGGTAATTTATGATAAGTGTTTTTAAACCAATTCGCTACGTATCTGTCCCTTTGTAAAGCCGTACTCTGGTCAAAGGGGAATAGCCACTCGTCGGTTTTCTTTCTTTTCTTGTCTCTTTGATGTAAATAATACACGCAATATTGTCCACACACATCGGTATTCCAGTCTTGATAGCGATACGGATTATAAGTCCATTGTTGGGCATGACGCTGGCTAAAATCTTGAATTTCTTTTTGTAAGGGAGGAAATCCATTAGAATCGAAATATTCCACCACGGGATTGCTCACATATAGACACACCCAATGTTCTCCAGGTCGATCTTGAGGATCCATATTGACCACCACAGCTTTTTCTCCGGGTCTTAATTGATCCGGTAATAAATCTACAGGATACACACCTCCAAAAGAACTCTTGAATTCTCTGGATAAGACTTCTCTTAATTGTCCCGTATCCATTTTTAGTAATCAATGCTCACTTCTCTCTGTTTGTTAATTTCTAATAGGTTATCGAATTCTGCATACACCACACAATTGATAGTGTTAACCGCATTGTTGGTAAACTGCACTTCTACTCTCAGATTTCCTGTTTCTATGATGTGGAATTTATCCGATTGCGCCTCTTGATCTTTAGTGAAATCCCAGCCCCATAGAGTGTAGCCGCTTTTATACTCTTCTAGGGTAATGTCCGGAGCCCAATCTTCTCCTAATTTTCCCAGAGCTTGATACAGACTGAGATAAGATCTCAGATATGAATCGTCGTTGAAATTAGGCTCAAAACAACGAGTACTCATGGTCTCTCCGTTGATACTGACATCTAATTTCTTAATCCCAAAGTTTTGGAAATGAAAGGGATTTTTAGTTTGATCTCCGTTAAAGGCCGCATTCTCCACAAAGCCTAAAATGAGACGTTTAGGCATCTGACCTTGAAACAGATGATCTGTAATCTTAGACTGGGTTCCTGAGCCAATGGTAAAGGTTTTCACTACCACTCTTCTCAAGGGATATTTGGCTCTGTGGGTATTCAAACTCTGGTTAATGGTATTCATCATGTCTGCTGTGGGTTTGACTTTTCTCACCCACAAGATCATACTCAAAATTTTCACTTTTCCTGTACCCCCTGCCTTGATCATCATGTAGAAAGCAGGTCTAGCTCGATTAAATCGCAAACGGACGTCCACTCCATTAGGTAGAAATCGATCTTGTTGAAACAAATCCAGATGTAAACGATCCAGCAAACTGATTTTCTTACTGTCAGCAATAGCTTGGTGCCTTTTTCGGAATCCTTCGTTTTTAGAATTGGCCGGGTACTCTGTGAGGATGGGTTTGTTAATGGTCACTGTATCGGGACCACTACTTACAGCTGGAGTTACATTAAAGGTTTTATTTTGAGCTACACCAAGGTCCTCTATCCCCACTTCATCCATGTGTCCTGCTGTATCTTTTTCCCACAGACTACAGGCCCTCGCCTGTGTCTTTAAAGTTCTGGGTTGGTATGACAATAATTTCTCCAGATAAGCTTTGTAAGGATAAGTATCCGTCCCTGGGGTCACTATTTTTCCATTCAGACTGACATCGATTTCCGTAAACATGGAATGTAAGATATTATTCACGGGACTCGAAGTGCTGTTCGCCCCAGTCAGATTACTTCCATCGTCTTTGGTAAATTGACATACCAACTGAAGATAAGTTTGAGATAAATCCAGATAGTGATCTCCTTGTCCTTTTTCAAATTCGATGGGAGCGGTCTCCGAATCTAAAGTACTGGAAATGGGGTAATATTCTTCCCATTTCGAGTCTTCTAAAGCAATATTAGTCGGAGGGACTTGGAACAATTGTAAATTGTTCATCCCACACGCACAGTAATCGGGCTGTAACATGACGTGTCTACTAGGATTCAGTTTTCACAAATGAACCTTTTGTTCACTGGACTGGCCTATTCATACTCTCTCTCAGTCAAACACATCTAAAGGACGTTTTCTTTTAGGAATTCCTCCTTGTGTTTTCCTTTTTCTCTTAGGACCTCCTCGGGCTAACATAGGGGTCTTTTTTCTTCTGTTGTTACTACTTCCTAGATTCATTCTTTGTTTCACCATTCCCGAAGTATTTTTGAGGGCTCTTACGCCGTGAGTTTTGACTGCGTCTTTTAAAGATCTCTTATTTTCTAATACGTCTAATCCCGTTCTAGCAGCAGCAGTCAAGGCGTGTTTAGCTCCCGTTTTCAGTAAAAAAATCCTTCCCCTCTTTGATAGTTTTGGGGTGGATAATAGGCTGTGGTGGTGGTGGTGGTGGGGCTTGCTGTTGACCCAATAATCTTACTGCTAGATTGCTGACTAAGGGAGCTGCTACTTTAAATAGGGATCCTAAAAAACCGTGTCCTTTTTGACTTAATTATCCTTTATGATAGACAAACTGTCCGTGTCCTCTTTGTCTCAGTAATCCTGGATGATACTGCATGGTTCATGTCTCTTGTTTAACTGACCTTTCTGTCCTCGGGGGACTTCCTTTTATACCTTTTTTTAGGGCTGAATACAATACAGACAGCAGACCAGACAAACCATCACGCCCAATAAGATCGAACACAATAAGGGTACATTCATCTCAGTATACTTTTCTGAAATGAAGTTTCACCACTGATTTACCACTTACAAAGGGCATGTATTGTCCTAAAGGAGTCATGATGTGAATCTCAATGGTATCGAAATGTTTTTACTTAGTTTCAAATATTCCGCTCGAATGGGTTCCCATTTGGCTTGTTTTGAATCCTCCAAATGAAATGTACAAGGCACCACTCTTAATAATTTCAAGGCATTGGATCCTACCGTCTGGGGTTGAATCAAGTCACAATAGACATACATGGATTTCAGATTTTCATATAAATCCACAGTATTGTTTCCCAAGTAACTAATGTTGATCCATTTGGTCATGTTTTCTGTATCGTTCTGAAGAATGACTTTCTGACTGTCCATGCCTAGCTTATAAGCTAAGGATGTGGGGAAACGAATGCATAAGGGATTTTTTTAAAAGCATTTTTCCATTAAATTGATACATCACTCGATCATAGGTCTGGTAATATACTAATTTCATAGAATTTTCTTCATCTGGATGACCAAGGGTTTTCCATATTTTTCTCAATGATCACTCTAGTCCTAGACTTATTTCCTCTGTTAAAGCCATGGTGTGAGTGTAAGGCCCGGCTCTGAAGTGAATTCGCATAATTTCCATCTTGCTATCTCGATCAATGAGTTGAGACCATTTAGTATGGGCCCAATCTATCAGTACAGGACATTGACTTAATGGCATTGGGTCTAAGGTTTTCATTTTAAATCTGCCCGATTTAAAAACATTTGGGTCTTTGATATGGGAAGCAAAAGATTGAGCGATCAGGATATCAAAATAAGCCTCCTCTTCTGTGATGTTTTTCAATGAATTGGGATACATCATTTCTGTTAAAGCCACCTCCCATTCTCCGTCTGTTAAATCGACTGCTTGTGGCTATAGTGTTTTAAATTGAGCGGTCGTATTGCTAGAAAAAGAGGACATAGACCCATCACTGGGTAAAGTCATGTAAAACCCACTGCTCTCAGCCATGTTCAATCTAAGACTGAGACCCTAGACCTTAGGACCTTTGTATTTATAACAACACTTTTGTTTTAAAATTCAAAAATTTATTCAATGATTTACACTTCTATTTCTTCTTCTTCTTTGTCTTCATCTTCTGATGATCGGTCCTCAATTACTCGAGTCAACAAATGTCCTTTCTTTTCCATCGAGTCTTTAATCTGGGAAAAAGGGATGCGACAATACACGTACTCTGTAGGACAATAATGAGGTGGAAACGTCAGTCCTTTTTTCTCCATCTTGAAATAATATTTCAGACAATCTCCAATGTCTGAGTACCATGAACTTTCATTCTGAATGGTGTTGATGGGTGTCAGACGATTCCTTTGAGTACAAGTAACCCATTTGAATTGCTGATAATGTTGGTTGATTTTCACCCTCACTCTAGATCCTGTTAGAGGATGGGGGATTTTCATTCTTTTTTCCAACCACACATTGTCCACGTAATAGCCTGGATGATTTTCAAAGAAATCCATACTGGCTCCTATTTTACTTTTCATCCACCCTCCTTGCATGTACATACACTGACTAATGGGACTCTCACAATACCAACGATACTGCATCTTTGGGAAAACACGTCTGACTTGTTCAGTGTCCTTTTTCAGAATGAGAGAGGGTTTGTTATATACCTCTTGATAAAACCCGACTCCTCTTTTAAAACAAAACAAAAATTTTTTATTCAAGTAAAAAAAAATACAAAAAATGATTTTAATGTCCTTCATATCGACATAAGGGACAATTTCTGTAGCAGGTCACGGTGAACTTCTCTATACATTTCTCACAACAGGGATACTGACGGCATTGTCCGCATTTCCATTTTCCTTGAGTCTTTTCCTGGTAGCACATCATACATTCTTTCAAAGGTCTGTTTCTGGTCATTTTCACCCATCGAGGAGGCGGTATATTCTCAATTCCTTTCTCCCGGATGAAATATTTCAGGCACCAGCTACAACCACAAGTCTCTAAAGAAGGCTCATCATCGTGAAACCAGTGTGGAAATGGCATTTCACAATGCTGGCAAATCCGATAGACTTTCCAACGCCATCCGGGACATGGGTTATACACTGTGAATTCTTTAAAATTCCTGGTGCTCTGATCACAGTAATGACACATATATCTTTCTATCTCGTGCCAATAGATCAATCTCCACACAAAAATCATGATTGCTAAATAATAAGTGCAGGGTACTCCCAGCTCCGCTTTATATACCTGGTGTGGGCCGTGTGCACCTTTTACCTGCCTTTTTATACCTGTTGCATCATCTTTTTTATACCCGTTGCATCATCTTTTTATACCTGTTGCATCATCTATAAGGGCCGTGTGCAAACCAGAAGTCTCTGTCGAGACTGAAGCTCTACTGGTTTGAACTTAAAGCAAAGGAAGAGAAAAGTACTTAAGCAGCTGGGATATGAAACTTTACAACAGCAATAAATAGAATAATGATCGTTGATAAAGTCTCTTTATGTATCTTAGTGTAGTCTACTTGTGTGCCAAGTTATATTGAAATCAGACCAAAACTGTAGCCAGTAGCATTTTGAAACAATTTTACAGAAATTTCTATTTTTAGTAACCATGGCAACACTGCTCATTGAAATCAAAAACCAATATACAGAATTATATATCTTAGTGTATTCTACTGGTGTGCCAAGTTATATTGAAATCAGACCAAAACTGTAGGAGGAGTAGCATTTTGAAACAATTTCACAGAAATTTCTATTTTTAGTAACCACGGCAACACCGTTCGTTGATATCAAAAACCAATACACAGATTTATGTATCTTGGTGTAGTCTACTTGTGTGCCAAGTTATACTGAAATCAGACCAAAACTGTAGGAGGAGTAGCATTTTGAAAGAATTTCACAGAAATTTCTATTTTTAGTAACCACGGCAACACCGTTCATCGAAATCAAAAACCGATATACAGAATTATGTATTCTACTTGTGTGCCAAGTAATACTGAAATCAGACCAAAACTGTAGGAGGAGTAGCATTTTGAAAGAATTTCACAGAAATTTCTATTTTTAGTAACCACGGCAACACCGTTCATCGAAATCAAAAACCGATATACAGGATTATGTATCTTAGTGTAGTCTACTTGTGTGCTAAGTAATACTGAAATCAGACCAAAACTGTAGGAGGAGTAGCATTTTGAAACAATTTTACAGAAATTTCTATTTTTAGTAACCACGGCAACACCGTTCGTTGATATCAAAAACCAATAAACAGATTTATGTATCTTGGTGTAGTCTACTTGTGTGCCAAGTTATACTGAAATCAGACCAAAACTGTAGGAGGAGTAGCATTTTGAAAGAATTTCACAGAAATTTCTATTTTTAGTAACCACGGCAACACCGTTCATCGAAATCAAAAACCGATACACAGAATTATGTATCTAAGTGTATTCTACTTGTGTGCCAAGTAATACTGAAATCAGACCAAAACTGTAGGAGGAGTAGCATTTTGAAAGAATTTCACAGAAAGAACAAAATCCACTTCTTATTATATTTGGCCCTCAGAATTTCCCCAAATTTAAGTTTCAACTGAATCAAAACTTTATAGTGGAAATAAATGTTGGGTATGTGCTTTCTTAAAATAAAGACCAAACTTTTTAGAATGTGTCCCGTTTAACTATTTTATGGTGGTCAAAACATGCATGGAATGCGTATTTCCGGAAAAATCGTTAAAAATCAACTACTTAAAAGCAATTTTCAATAGGTCCGCATCATAACACCACTTTCAAATTTTCTCAGTTGAAACATTGATTTAAAAGCATTCTTTATGCAAAAAATTACGATGGTGTTATTTTGCGGACTATGTTTATTTTTTAAAAATGTGTTCATTTTTACACCACCAAAACCCATGAAGGAGACAGAATGTTGCTATAATACGTTTTATAACTCGCCAAGTATCGCTGAAAAATCGTAATTTTATAGGATGAAGTCTTCACATCAATATTATGAACATCAAGTAATGTTATTTCATATATTTAGTTGCAATGCTTTTGTCTATAAAGTCTTATTGATAAAATAAGAAAAGAAATACATATACGTCATTTCTAAAAATAATGACGTCACAATGGGGTGTAATACTTTTGATAAAATATAGATCTATAACGTTAGTCCTTTGTGCAATATAATCCGAAGCATAAGAAATACAACGTATATACTTATCGTGATAACAAAATGTAATAGGATAGACAATTTTAAGATACTTTTAATTGTCAAGAATCACAAAGTTTGCATGTGTTCCAACAAAGCATTGCCTATTTGGCGTGCATCTGCAAAACTTAAATCTATATTTTGACATGCTTTTTAAATATTTGCTAAGAAATTACAGGTATTTATCGAAAATTATCAGCGTATTGCAGTGGTTAGAGCATTATGCTCTAGAGTTGCGAAGTAAGGAATTGATCCTTACGTCGCGGGTTCGAATCCATTGTGGATCGTTGAGACAGGTTCTTCAGCTCGAACGAGATCGTATAAACCGAGATGCTGGCACGAAAAAAAAAAATACCTCACTGCTCAATGACCCAATCGTAACTACTCGGCCATTTCCGTAACCACAAATAACTTTTTATCAGATACGGAAAAGGGCGAGTGTGATCCGATTGCTCAATGACCCTGTCTAAGTGCCGAGCATAAGACAAAATTTGCAGCTCTCCACCGGCTAGTAGTGGTGTCTCCATATGAGTGAAATATTCTCCAAAAGGACATTAAACTACAAGTTTACAATCAATCAACCAATCAATCAATCGATTGTATCTATAGGTACATGTACTTGTAATGAGATATCTGTGTAAAAGTGTAAAGTTTCGAAAGGGCTCGTATATATCCTTAACTTGTATTATATTCTCAGTTTACGTTAATTATATATTTTTTCATGTCAAACATTTTTTTAATTCATTCATTCTACCCTCTACCTTCTAAATAAATGGTGAAGTTTTACTTGATGTTTTATTTTAACGATAAACATAATGATACTCTTCCAACCTCAACTTTTTACTTCTCTCTCTCTCGCTCTCTCTCTCTTATCTTTTTTGTTATGTAAAAAAAATATACGCATAATTATCACTGAACTGAATGTTCAGCTATATTTTGCTTATCAATGATTATTAGTGCTTCGGACTTAAACAAGTGTTTTTATGACAAAGTGAGTTAAACATTTCAAATAATGTTATTGTTCTCACCTCATTGTATATGTCCGCCATAGAACATGTAAACTATATCAATTTTATTATATATCTGAAATGACCCCCCCCTCCCCTTAAAAATACATTTTAGTTATCTGTCTTCCGAGGGGGCTGCATCTTGTTCCATTCTTTTGATTTAATTTTCAAACGCGCCAAACTGATAAAGCATACAACCAAAAATGATGAGGGCGGGGGGGGGGGGGGGGGGATGCAACGTTCAAGAATACCTTGTAAAATACACTGTGTAAATGATATATATGAAGGAAATAGGTTCAAAGTTTGTTTTGTTTTATGTTTTTAATCTGCTCCATGGAAGTTGCTGTTGCACATTATACGAAATAATGAATAACTGTCAGATTTTTTTCAATTTATGACAATGATCAATCGATTGGCTTGCGTGATAATTTTATGCATAATCGCCTACGGTTATTCCTTAAATAAACCGTGTGGTACATGTACCTTTCTCTCCTTGTTTACTACAGGGTGAATTAATGTACAAATATTTAGCTCATCTATGTACCAACCGATATACCTACACATCTCATTTTTTTGGTGAAATTTCACCTCTCGTATACAACGTCATGAAGAAGAACGATAACACAAAACCTTGACATTGTGAAAATGTGAAGGTTATATGTAACACGTGTAAATCATCGTTGGAAATTCGGTCTGTTCAATACGCGTATCACGTAGAAAATAGTAACATATCTGCATGTATTAGAACAAAACTCTACATTTTTTTTCAGAAAACCTGACATAATTATGATAACATGAATTTACTTCGAATTCGCTGTTGGAACATTGTTTGTAAAAATCAAATAAGAAAGACAAGAAGGCCAAAAGCCGGCGAGCCACACCGACATGCACACTAACTGCAGAATTGAATGTAGTTTTATGGTGACGGTGGTCCATTCCATTTTTTTCCCCAGACCAGTGAGCATAGGTCTTTAGCTACATGCACACTAAATCATTTTCTATAACAACGGCAATTATAATCATTTTAGTCGTTTACAAATTTGGTCAGGCACGTAGCATCGTTTTTGAAAGTGGGGGGGGGGGGGGGGAGAACCAGAGAAAAAAATATATTTTACTTACCTGAAAAATTTGACAAGCAAAAAAAAAAAAAAAAAACGGAAAATTAAAAGTTGCCCAAACTCGAAAATCCTATTCCGTGGGGGTGGGGGTAGTGGTCAACTTTTTCAAAGCAAAATTACTTTCACTTCCTTTTTTTTCCCTACACTTCCTTGATATCACTATACTATGTTACAAAGTGTGGGGGGGGGGGGGGGGACAACCATCCTTTTAATGAACATTTTCTATAGTAAAGGTAATGTTGGGGAAAAAGTGCTCCCCCCCCCTGTTGCTACGTCCTGTTGGTTATTACGACCGTCTTTAGAACTTCAGCGCTGAATCGCAGCGATAAACTACTGCATACGGAACGCATTTTGCCCGAGAATACTGTCAATAAATTTTTCTTATACCTTTTATTATTTATTTACATGCATGTATCTTGTACTGCCTTCCGTGATGTAAACTTCATTCTGTCACAGTTTATCACCAACGAATGCGACATTAAGATCCGCCTATTATGTGACGTAAGCGGTCTAACATTTCATCGACAGGTCCAACATCTCACTCTGCAGTCAAAAATCGATTTTTTTATTCACACTCAGTAAAACATTAGATATGTAAGATTTTTTTCATATAGATTTGTACTGGAACAAATTCTTACAAATATAAAGGTATAACAACATATTTCTTTTCTTTCAACTTTTTAACTATACGATATACGGCTTATATTTTTGAATAAATCTTATAAAAATGTTTTAATAAACATTGGTATAACTAAGCAATACAAATAACGACTTATTTTTATTATGGTAGGGGAAACACATTTTTAAATGTGATCATTTGTCATCTAATAATCAATGTCATTTATTGATGTGTTGTCAAATTCACAATTTCTCAGTTCTTCTGACCGTAAACTAATATAATCTTACTGGAAAATATAACCCTGGAAAAAAGGACGGTGTGGGTTTTTTTGGTCAAAAAATTACATATCCTTTAGAAATATCAAAATTCGCCGAAAGGAGCAAGACAAAATTAGTCCAGATAACGATTTTTATTTATTTTTTTTTTTAATCAAAACAACAAATGGTTAAGGTAGAGTAGAGATAATTTTGTGCTGAATCGCTGTGCGAGTGTCCAAAGTCACTTATATAGTATTACGTTGAAAAGTAAAATTACTCGCAACGGTAGAAATTGAAATTCAACGAGCAAAATAATTGACTGAGGATCATTCTTCTTCATCGTTGCTCAATCTTCAATGTTGTGTTTTGAAATCAGTTGTTTATAAAATTTTAAACTCATATTAACAAGAACAGTTTCAATAAAAATTTATCAATACGATGATATCTCGTTATTTTAAGAAAAGTGTATTGAGGCAGAAGGAGAAAAGATAGAGAAGCAATGACGTTGCCATTAAGCAATTTAAAGGGCGACATATAGAGCAGGGTCATCCACTAACGATGAAATAGTAAAATGTTTAAAGAATCAAGTTGATTTTTTCAACATTTACAAGTACAGTTTTTTTAATATTTAAAGTTCTTTAAAATATTGTAGCGGTATGAATCTCATGGCATCAGTCCGCGAACACATGAAAACTCTCCAAATGCACAACTTTTCTCTAAATACGATTTTTTTTACAAAATCAAATCCAAACATACCAATTGATTAATAGATTTGCTATTAATTATGGAAAATGAATCTAGTAAGTATCGTATGCTATATCAATGTTGAACAAAAAATATCGCGTTACGTTTGTGAATGAAATTCATTAAACGTTCAAAATGAAAAATGCATGCTAGCTGGACTTATTTTGAAATATCCTGTATCCCATTCTTGTTTATGACGTCGCATAAATCAACGTCAAAATATCGCAACGTTAACGTAAACAATGCTACCTTTACAGCTATGTAAAACATAAATAAAGCTCTGTACAGGTATATATTGATAATTTCATAAAAATATACACTCTTTAGAAGAACTTAGAGGAATATTATTAATTTTGACACGGGGCCGAATTTTGCGACAAGTGAACCAGGTTCTTTCTATTTTTAGTAACCACGGCAACACCGTTCATCGAAATCAAAAACCGATATACAGGATTATGTATCTTAGTGTAGTCTACTTGTGTGCTAAGTAATACTGAAATCAGACCAAAACTGTAGGAGGAGTAGCATTTTGAAAGAATTTCACAGAAATTTCTATTTTTAGTAACCACAGCAACACCGTTCATCGAAATCAAAAACCGATACACAGAATTATGTATCTTAGTGTAGTCTACTTGTGTGCTAAGTTATATTGAAATTAGACCAAAACTGTAGGAGGAGTAGCATTTTGAAAAATTGTTTACAGACAGACGGATAGACAGACGGACAGACGGACGGACGCCGGACGCATTACTATCGCATAAGCTCTTCTGGTCTCTGACCAGTAGAGCTAAAAATTAGGGGGCGTGTGCATCAATACGTTTTACCTACGTTTTTTATGCTGACTACACAGGTAATACTTGGCAGCGATTCAAATCCGTGATTGTGACGTCATCATGACAAAGCTAGTGTATAGAGAGCGCTCTGTTGTGTGTATAAAGAGTGTTTAGTTATGTGTATATAGGGGAAAAAAATAACAACACTAGAATTTTTTTCTTTTATTTTTATTCATAACAACATCAAGAACAAGAACATCATAATACTAGTAACAAACATTCAAAACTTCTGTTCAGTTCTTTTTGTATGGGAAAAGGTCTCCTCATGTACAAATAGTCTGTTTCACAAGTACAGTCTATGATATCGTATCCTTTTACGATCACTTCTATCAAATAGTCTTCTATACAATCTTTGTATATTTTCATCCATTTCCCATGAATCAAAGTCTTCTCGGGTCCCTGTGTTCGGTGAGCCAAGACATAATTACCTTTCCATTTGAATTCTCCATCTTTAGTTGATCTGGGTCCTATTAAGACCATATGTTTGCTTCTTTGGCGGTCCGGTAACTTGAATCTCTTATACAGGTAGATTTCATTGAGACCTGTTTGTCCTGGATTCTTATCAAAGAAATCTTGAATACATGTCTCTTTGTTTTTCATCCATTCTCCTTTGTGATTAGAACCTTCAGGTTCAACTATTTTCCAACGATACTCTGAGCTTAAAAATTCCATTATGTGCTCTGTCCCTCACTCAGATCAGAAATGATCCTCTTAGGCTTTGGGTGTCTCATTTTTAGATAGAGGGGTGTATCTATTTTTAGATTCCGGGACTAACTTGGTGAATTCGTCTTCTTGACCGTAGGGGTTTGATGCATCATAGTAGGACTAGGCATGATGTAACCCACCGAAAAACTTACACAGCCCATCCAATATTCGCGATTAGGATCGTGTAAAGCTAACATGACCACACTCGTGATGATGAGGGAAATACAAATGAATAATTGTGCAAAATACACAATTTCTTCTCGAGGAATATTCTCTCCACAAAATTTCCAATGAGGTGTTACTGGATGAGATCCGTTTGAGGAATCCATGAATCGAAACTAGGGGGATATCCTTTCCACCGGACTTTGACTTCTTGAATGATTTTCTTCCCGACTCGTCGCTTTTTATACCCCAAGATTTCCTCCACTTCGTACACGTCGTCTTTTTTAATGATCTGTTGTAATTCTTTCCCGTAAAAAGTCCCTTCTAATTCCTCCTGGTTATAATCTTGTACTCGATACAGGTAAGGATACCGACCTGGGACTCGTTGAGCAATGGTAAATACACTGCTTGAAAAAACACCTTTACAAAACTTTACTTGCAAAGTAAATTTCATTAAAGGTGCTCCAAAAAGCAAGGTCATCTTTGTATAAACTTTACAAAAAGTAAAGGTGAAAAGGTAACCTTTACTTACACGAAAAGATAATTAAATATAACCTTTCACCTTTAATGCCATATTAAAGTTCATTAAATATACATATTTTATAAAAGTCTTATTTAAATGCTGACTATTGTTTAATACACCTATACTTTGGATTTTCACAGTTAGTTTAAAGAATCTAATCTAGTCAGTACCCAGAATTTTAAGACAAATGTCAAAGATATCTTTTTTAATTATCTTGTATCCATTTCCAGTTGAAATTAGTATTAGAAATGGTCATCTACAGAATCAAACACTCAACTCATCATTATTTGACAGACTACACCTCAAATAATACAACAACTATGCTGTAAGCCAGGTTAGCTTAGTTGGAGCAGCTGGCATTTATTTTGATACATGTAACAATACATAAATATTTAACATACATTACATTGAATGTGAAACAATAAAGCACTGCAATGCATTTGTAAAATATTTTACTTGTAATAAATTATACCCCTATCACAGACATTAAAAACCGCCCAGGCAAAAACCATAGATGGTTAACTATGGAAAACCTGTGTCCGTCGCTATGTAAATAATGTCTCAAGGGAGAATGCCGGACGTGCATTCAGTGCAATAGTTAAAAATGCACGAACACCCTTTAATATTTGCATGTATGAAAAATCCAAATTAAAATACATTTCAACAGTTTTGTTATTTCCATTACCAGAAAATTTATACAAATATGATATATATATTATATATAAAGCAAAAAAAATGTGTGTGTATTGAAGAGCGCTGGCTTAGAATGATTTGAACACCTTACTGAATACTCATTTCTCATTGGCCTTCCTTTGGCCAAGCCCACATGTACAACCAAAACCATTAATATACGTTCCTCTCAAACAATGTTCCCGCTCTACTACCAAACACAGGAAAAAAAATATTATCTGCACCAGGATTGCCTACAACTCTCTGGATTGGATGGCATAGATTTTTTTATATGTACATTGATATTAATGATATATTAATTAATAATATAACAATGGGAAAAAATGGCATATTGATAATTTTCATTTTCCAAACAAAAATGATCTAAAATATTCTGTATTTTGGCTTCTTATCATATGAAGAGTCGGATATACAGCACAAACAATATCAAGTTATAACCTTGAATATAAACTTTATATTGAGCTATCTATGACTTTTGTTTTCCTTTAAACATTCAGATACATGTGAGACAAAATTAAAAAAAATACAGATGATAAGTATACTATAAATTTCACATTTCTGCTTATGAAATCGAGGTCCCATTTCACTTTAAAATATAATACTGGTACAATATTATTCATTCTTTATGGTGCATGTACATATAAAATACAAAAATGTGAAAAAAATTACATAAAAGGCTATTTGATTTGCGCTTATATACAGGCTAATAACATCTTCAACTTGTAATGCAAAATGATGCATTTTAAATATTCACAAACACAAAAAATGGTGAAAAATCTATTAGAATATGTGTGAGGATGTAGTTTGCAAAATGCATGAGATCATGTATGAGTCCAGCTTCACCCAGTGAGCCTGTCTGTGCTTGACTTAGTTAAGATTATGTTTTTATGTCTGTGGTATATGTTAGTGTGTTTGCATATGTGTCCAGCTTCACACATTTTCATGTATGTGCTCGACTTCACACGCCTTGGAAAATATATAATAGGTTGTGGCAGATGCTTATGTATTTGTGTATGTGTCCAGCTTCACACATTTTCATGTATGTGCTCGACTTCACACACCTTGGAAAATATGTAATAGGTTATGGCAGATGCATGTTGATTTGTGTATGTGTCCAGCTTCACACATTTTCATGTATGTGCTCGACTTCACACACCTTGAAAAATATGTAATAGGTTATGGTAGACGCATTTTTGCATGTATCCAGGTATACGCATTTTCATGTGTGTGCTCGATTTGCATGTCATCAATGTAAAATATGTAAACATGGTGGTGTAAAACGTTTACAAGTGTATGATGCACGCAGAGAAAAAAAGTTCTGTGTGTTTTGTTCTGCAAGAGTGATCGTATAAATAAACTACAATTATGTCCTGTTGAAAAATTGACAATCATAATAAGTAACATATTCATTTTACATAACTGTACTGAAAATTACACATCCAGTTTAAATTACTGTACTGAAAATTAAATTTGTGCAAAAACTCTCTGGCTGAATAACATTCAAAATCATGAATGCTTGCATGTTCATCTATAAATCTCCAAGATATTTCCTAGTTAGTTTGTAGCGCCGCACCGAGCGGTCTTACAACACATTTCATAATGTTAGTTTGCATGAATAAATTAATTTATACTTGTTCTTCATATCTTGAAAATAGATGCTGAAATTCTAGTCTACAGTTCACTTACACAGCACATCACAAATAGAAACATTCAGGAAAAATAATTCACAAAAAATAAAATCCAAGTAAAACAATCACATGTACATATAAATCCAAGAAATATTAGGTAATAGTCCAAGTAAGTGAGTAACTTTATCTATCTCTAACAGTTCTATCTACTTAGTCTTCTATATTTCCATCTTCCTATCTTATTCTAAAGTTCTGTCACACTATATATATACTCAAGATCCGTTCCTGACGTTCAGGAGCACATTACAAGATCCTTAAGATCAGGAGTCAATACACAGGTCATTACGATCAGCAGGGGGTTAGATAAGAGGGGGCGATTAATATACAGATAAGATTTATAGCATAAGTGTAGATGATAATGTGTGAACAATTAAGTAATGAAGAGTGATTTACAGATAAGATGTTTTAAATCGTTACAAGTTTACAAATTCTTGATCATATCATTGATAACAGTATATATTCTTGATCATGACATCTGTATTGGATTCCCCTCTCTGACATCTTTTCTTGGTCACCAATTAGTTCAACAGTCATCTAGGTACTCAGGTGTTGTACAAGTCCTAATAATAATCATTTTCAAAATTATAAAGAAAAACAATACAAATTTTAAAGAGGTTTTCATTACTTCTATTGAAATTAAAGCACAAGCTTTTGAAGACATACTTAAGTAACTTAAAACATGTATAACTAAACATAATGGAAATTTAGACGATGCGACTCAATGTCAAACATATGATAGTGATACATCTGTAATATCCATGAAACTTACTGAGATACTTAAAATGTTTGTGGTGTGCTTTCACTATTAAGCTAAGCAATATATAAACATCTCTTGATTACACGTTGAAGTCCAAGGCTTAAAAAAAAATAAGCTTGTTTTGAAAATACCAGGTGTTATATTTACAGTGGACACCCAACATGGCATCCAAAATGGCTGCCTAGCGGCAGAAAACAAGCTTCAGAAAGTTGTAGGGGGAAACTGTTGTTACAATAATGATTACTCTTTATATTTAAGGTAAATGTAAACTAGGTTGACATATTTTATGTCTCAAATTAAGCTACAAGCTATTGTTTTAATTTATTAAATGGAATCAGCTGATTGATCAAACAAAGTTTTGCCATTTGTCAGGGAAAAAAATCCACCCAGGGATAATTTGAATGGGTCGGTCAGGTTACAGGAAACAAACATAATTTTATTTTAGGCCCAATCCTCACCTGACTTGCACATTCATATGGATTGGTTCTATGCTGATAATCCCTTTCAACAATCTTCATCACAACATCTGAAAGTCACCCATCTTCAAAATTAAATCTGCCGCTCACCTCAAATGTATATAGACTCCCTGTACAAATGCATGGAAAATAAAATTTTGAATAAAAAATGAATTATCTCTTCACCATACCCCGGCCTCTTTAAAAATTGTGAGAAAATAATTTAAATACTTTTCTTTAGATAAAACCATGTACTGAATATCCAGCAATGGTGAAAAAAAGTTATCTCTAGAATTTTACATTTATATTAAATGAAAAATGCAGTGTTCCCTCTACTTAAAAAAACTCAAAAGACATTACCTTAAATGGAAATAAGATACAACTGTGACTGGTGTCTCAGGCACAACCAATAAACACAAGACTTTTCCATCCTTAGCAGCATGCATTAGCTCCACATTCCTTTTTTTTTTTTTTTTTTTTTGCAAAAATTATACAATGAAAATTTTTAAAAAATGAGAGTGAAGAGTGTTACATGTACTTGGGGGAACAGAGGAAGGAATTTTGAAGTCAGATTAACTATATTTCTGCCAGTGTTAATACGGATAAATTTTCATAATAAAATGAAACAAATTATTCGTAACAAATAAGACACATGTATTACCTTGCAGTCACCATCGCACATTATGTACATCTATAAACATTTCTTGATTACACGTTGAAGTCCAATCTTCACCTGACTTGCACATTCATATGGATTGGTTCTATGCTGATAATCCCTTTCAACAATCTTCATCACAACATCTGAAAGTCACTCATCTTCAAAATTAAATCTGCCGCTCACCTCACATGTGTTACCTTTCAGTCACTGTCGCACATAATGTATACATACAACTGACAACATCCCAAATCCCTTTCTTTGTTGTTTACTTGGCGGAATTTTCTTTGCCTTTTAGGCTGGTTCCCATACGATGCCGTGAATAAGTCCTACGTTTATTGGTTTTGTTTACAAGCCTCAATATCAATAAAATCTCCCGCACATTTACAGACTGTATTGTAAACTACTAAAACATACTTTACACACAATTTTCAGCTCAATATTATGTTATCCTCTTCATTCAAGTAATATGTAAACTCTTCTCGAATGTAAAACGAACGATCTACTCTGATAAGTAATCCAAATATGGCACTGTGTATTCGGTTGAATAGCCAATCATTTCAAATCAAGTGGAGCGGGTCTGCATCGCTATTTTGACGAAGTTTGCAACCTGTGGTAATTATTTGAAACCTCATCTAGATTTAAGGAGATTCTTGTCTTGACAACTGCTCGAACTCCCGGATAGGCATGCACTGCAGGTTTGTTTACGATTTCCAGCCGTTTTCACTTTCAGCTTAGATCAGTACATTGTGCATACATGTAGTGAAACAATGAAAGTCAGGCAAAACTTCGCTGTATATGTTATTTACTGCCAGAATATTAGATTATTATTTTGATAATTTGGGGATTAAATGTTTATGGGTTTCAGTTTATTCTGTAAAGGTGTATGTCTCTGGAATATTAAACAAGACAAAGAAAAACAATTCTGGAGTGGGACTAAAATGAGTAGTTAAAACCAAGCCGGGCCGGGAATTTGAAACTTAAACCGGGTTTTTGCTAATTACTGAGAATATACACAACCAGTTGTCATAAAACTTAGTTACGGATATATTTATGCCTTGGCTGAGAGTTTCAACTCCGAAATTGACAAATAAGTTTATTTAATTTATAACATTTTGTATTTTAATTGTGTCCATTTTGTTAAAATACAGGTTGAGTGAAATCAGTTTGCAGATTGTTGAAGGGAAAACATTAAGACGGGGCGAGGAAGACGACAAAACATGATTGAGGATCCCAAAGTGGTACAAGCACATTTTTAAAAAATCAAATAATAAGTATCGTGAAATGTTACTTGAACAAAGATTTACATTATTTAGTGCTTGACTTGCTCAGGAGTCATTATTGTCAGATGTATTCGTATGAAATGTTCAATTTCTTTTGTATAGGCTCAAACTACTCTGCCTACCATGAGAAAATTAAAAGATATGTCATGAAGAAGAGGCGGGCTCTCAAGTTTCATATTATAGATGGCAAGTATTGTTTAGATTTAATTTTAAAGTATTCTTGATAAAAAAAAGGGTGTATGGCAGTTCATAGCTATTAACTGTGATTGTATTGTGTATGAATTTTCAAAATCAATTCATTTTTTGGTGATCGTGAGCTTCAAACTCATAATTTTAATAAAAATATTGACTATATATTTGTCCAGGTGTATAAAATGTTAATCACTATATGAATTCTATTTTAGCATGATTGTCATCTTAAATTTGAGGGACTCTCACCTAAAGTCCTTTTACTGTTCCATATCAAGAAAAAGTTCATGAGCAGAAACATGCTATTTGGGAAAAAGGTACATATATCCTAAACCATAACTTGAGTATGATTCTGTACACATGTACAGCTAAGCTAAATATGTAGCACTATTTTGTTCTTTTTGTAAACTGACTACTGAGTAGTCAGGAAAACCTATCATTTCTTTATGTTTCAGGGATTTATTCTTTGATTGTGATAAGTACCCTTAAAAAGTTCATAATTCTCAAATTGTAATTTTAGGCATTAGGCTTTTTGTGATAAGGGATACATGACCTAACCCATTGATTCTTCATATAATATGTCAATAAAAAGAGGTCCACTCATCTTATTAGATTAATACAATTTTTATTTTTAAGGTTAAAGGTCATGTATGAACTTTTGATTTATTAATTAGGTTGTGCATTGTTTTTAGTTTTATTAATCATAGTATTGTGAATTCTGATAACAGATGCCTTTGAAAATATTCATACTTATGCATAGCACTGAAAATATACTTACAGATTTATTTTTTTTTCTTTTAGGAAAAGCATTAGAAGAATGCCTGCATGGGAAGAAAAGTTTTGGACTATGAAAAGGGAGATGTGACAAATACATTTGGACAGTTATTGATTTCCACTGAAACCAATATCCACAAGAAAGAGGAACATAGTAGTTTTATGTTGATTCACAACTTTAAATTCAAGAATGTACAGTTGGTTTTATTATAAAACATGTCACGTACGAAAAACATTTTCGTGAAATGTACTCTGTCTTCGATACTTATTTATGTGTATGTGATTTGCAGGATAGGATGTGGGTAACATATACTGTCAAGAATCTTGATGTTTTTGATCTTATGTTTGTAAAAAAAATTGTAATAAACAATGTTAAAGTCAACTTTTTGTTACTTTGTATATATTAATTATGATGTCCAGTCTTCCGCAGTATCGAATTGGAAGAAAAATCTTATTTATAAATTGCATAAGGCTTTTTTCACTAGAATGGAAAACAGAAATTATTAACTTTTGTGGTAATTATGTTCCCCAAACGAAGTTTGGGAACATATTATGTTCCCCAAACGAAGTTGGGGAACATATTGTTTTTACTCTGTTTCTTATTATTATTATGTCGCCCCGAACGAAGTCGGGGACGACATATTGATATTGTACGCATGTTTTTTTTATCCAGGCTGTTTCTCGGAGATGGCTGGGACAATCTTCCTGAAACTTTCCTCAAAGGACGATCACTGGTTGTAGTTGTGCAGTGAGGTCATTCAGTTCCAATATGTCTACCGTTGCCATGGAAACCTGTAAAAAGCGACAAATTTTGTCCGAGAGTGTTCTCTGTGGTCCCTTAAACGCTCGTCATGAAACTTTTCTTATTTTAAGGATTAGTATCTGTAGTTGTGTACTACGCATTTAAAATTTTCAAATAATTGATTATTGCCATGGAAACCAGGTGAGAGTTAAAATTCTTTAATTTCGATTTTCTCAATAACTACTCAGGCAATCGTTTTGAAACTTTCAATGTTTATTCCTTGCAATGTGTCAAAGTGATTTCTACTTTCAAAATAATTGTAATGAGTCGCTCACAGTTGCCATAGAAACGAAACAGAAAAAAAGATTCAGATGTACACGTGTTCTCCAAGGTCCAGGTCAAAGGGTCAAAGTTCGTCGTATCCAATAAAAGTTCTTTTCACAAGGATTACATATTTGAAATACGAAAGCCCTAGTACTTACCGTTCAAACGTTATGGCTATTTACTATGTTCAAGACGACCCCCCCCCCTTTTGAAGCACACAGCCAGGTAGAATACACAGATATAACATATACAACTTACAAGTAACTTTTTAAAATCTTCATTCATAAAATTCAGTTCCCGTCATGTGATATTTTGCCATCATTCATTCTCCTCCTGTTTTGTCTCTTGAATTTATAAATATTTTATTTTATCTATATAAAAAAAAAATAACGATTGTCAGCTGCATTTATTATCATTTCGCGTTTTCTTGTATATCTATCACTTGTATATTATTCATTTCATTAGATAGTGCAAGTATAAATTAAAAAATTGGTACGTCATTTTCATAGTTTTTATTCATTCAAAAATCTTTTGATCCGCTCCTGAAGGTTCGCGAAGCCTTGATCACCACTGTATACAAAACATTCATCTCGCCGAAAATGTTCATGATTCCGCTAAACTGAGAAAGTTTACACATGATTTATCATCTCATAACATACATCAGCTCTCTGCAATGCAGAAATACTCGAATTGATGGTGGCATGTCAGATTCGTTTTTCGGTAGAACCTCTAAAATGAAAGTGAAAGAGGGAAATTTCAGAGTTCTCACTGGCATTACTATACACAAAATAATTCGGCTGATCTTCTTCATAGATTACATTTCCCAAGCTTTTATGATAGGAAAGATACTGCCAATTAACAAGTATAAGGCTCAGTTCAGTACATCTGCCCAATTTCTTTTATGCAATTCTGCAAATTTAGGAACTTGTAATTTTCCTGCACTACTTTCTTCTCCTACCGATTCTAAAAATAAAATGGGATGTACCCAATTAAGGTCTTCCGTTTCCAACGGAAAGGACTAATACGACTCGATGGTTGTCCAAGCTTAGCTAATGGACCATTGTTTTAGTGATGATAAAAATGAAAGTCTTCTCCAGTACGGGGCGACATATGCTATTGCTTGCAATAGCAGACTTTCTAGTTAAGTCTTCCGTTCACAACGGAAGACTTATAGTGTTTGTATTGTTTCTTTTTATTATTATTATTATTATTATTATTATTATTCCTCCCAATTTTTGTGAGCGCGATTACTCAGAGATGGCTGGATAGATTTTCACAATTTTTCTCATGTAAGTAGGTTAATATATGAAGTTTATATAAAATTCCATTTTTTTAAAAATTCACTTCCGGTCCGAAGTTACGGCCGATTTTCGAATTTTAAAATGGACTTTTGTCCGGCAGTTTTCTCGGAAACGGTTTGAGGTAAAGATATGAAATTTAAAGGAGTATTAGATCATGATATTCTATTTGTTTTGAAGTTATTTTCGTGTGTTTCCAGTACATCCTGTCCGAACCGGAAGTAAATTTGTTTTTGGTCAATTTTTGATTTTTTTGTTTTTAGATATTTTTTCAAGATATTCTTATGTAAAACAGACATTTTTCTACAAATACTAAATATATAATTTGTTTTTAAATCAGATTCCGCATTTTGTATATTTTCGGTACCGAAATTTTCTCTATTTACGTAGTATGTATAAGGTGGGCAAAGAAAGATAACTCTGACCTGTGAATGAGAATAGAACTTTCGAGATAAAGGCGGAAATAGTATTGATGACGTTAGAGACATATATCATTCAGTATTCTCTCTTTTGCATGTTACTTAATTCTCTACATGCATATTAATTTAAATTTGGCTGTGTAGTGTTAGTCTGTATATTGAAAGTTTTTGATTTACAAATTTATATCTAAAAAAAAATATCCGTTCTGTGTCAACTAAGCACTTTGAAGAAAATAATATTGTACGCAGTAAACATTACAGCGATGTATATACAAATCATTCTACAAAAATACTAAACATATTATTTATTCAATCGATTCTGCATTTTGGAGATTTAAGGTTCCGTCAATAAATTCATTTTCTCTATTTACGTAGTGACAATGAGCAAAGATAGATAACTCTGACTTGTAAGTTGGAATAGAACTTTCTAGATAAAGGCGGAGGTAGTATCCATGACGACGCAGACGTCTATATCCACACTTTTCACATAAAAAAAATAATTAGACTTCGAGTTTCCATATCCACTTCTGCATGAAAGATTACGTTGGTTACTGCTTTCAGTATATGCA